>NC_141536.1:121037498-121299998 GCF_021556685.1 Rattus norvegicus
AAAGCTCAATTTCGATTTGGTTAAATCTTTAAAGAAATGGAGTGATATTTTCCTCTACTGGCAGTTATTTGTGTATATATTTTATTGTCAAGGTCTATATTATATAAAAATTCTCTCATGATCAGGAAAAAATGGTAAAATACAGCATTTGGAAAGTAAAACAATATTGTGTGTGTGTGTGTGTGCGTGTGTGTGTGTGTGTGTGTGTGTGTGTGTGTGTGTGCGTGCGTGCATGCGTGCATGTGCGTATATGTGTGTGTTCTAAGCCAGGCTTTTGGAAGACAAACATTTGATGTAGGAAAATGTTGAAAGCAAGAACATTATATGTAGGTTTCATTAAAATTTTCTAAAAATATTTGGCTTTCAAAATCAAGCCCACTTAAAGTTTTCTGAGTTTTATTTTCTTTTCTGAGCCATTTTGAAAGATTGTAGGAGATTTCACTGTGTTGTAATAATGTTATTTTATATAGATTTTAATAGTGAAAATAAAGTTAGGACTGCCCTCCAATATAGCTGGAAGTTCATTTCTCTGCCCAGTTCTTCCCATACTCATGAAGAAATACCAGACTTTCAATTAAAGTTCAGCACTTAGGCTCTTGTGAGGTCCTGAAATATTTGTGCATAGCTGAACAAAACTCTAGCACACATTACAAGTTAGAGCGGGGATATGTGCAGATGGGACTAATTAGGGTTTTCCAATTTGATTTTGCCACTTGAAAAATCAAATGCTTCATTTTGAACTGTTATTTTTATGCATGTAAAAGACCGGAGGACTCACTTCCCATACCATTTGTCTTGTGATAACTGTGCCTATCTACTGGTCTATCTTCAATATGTTGGTATCACTAGATACAGATGTGCAGGTATACAGAAAAGATGAGATAAGGAATGTGTATGGTGAGAGAGAATAGACTGAAAATGTGATTATGCTATTCCCATTCCCATCTGCCCCTGGCCTTCTTAACCAGCAATCCTGATTACCCATCTCCTATTGATCACATGATCTGCCTCCTGCCCTCTGAGAATAAACAGTTTCATGAGCTTTGCGGCCCACATTCGAATGGCTTTGCATCGCACAGCACTAGAAACGTTTTCCTAGTAGTAGTTAAAAATAGGATCTGAGATTAGCAGATCCCTGTGTATTGGGACATGTAGACATGTAACGAATGGGCTACAAAGGTGAGAGAATTGTGAAAACATCAGCCAGACAATATTTCATTTAGATCGTCCCCGTGAGCTTTCCACTGGGGTGAGGAAGGTAGTATATTCCCCACTTCTTAAGCTTACATCTGCAAGCCTTCATACAGTATCGTGACCGGTGACTGTCCTCCACCTTCTCCACCTGTGTGGGCTGGCTTCAGTTGTGGCCAAGAGTTACGGTACATTGTGGGTCTGAAGAGAAAACTGTTGGAAGACTCAGAATCTAGTCCATTGGGGATGATTTAATTCAAAAGAAGACTGGTCTGAGGCTGGAGCAGGGTTTTACATCAAACTCAAAACCAGATCTCAAGAAAGATGTGGATGGCAAGGGACAGTTAGCATTCTCAAATGCTGCATGGAGAATCAGAGAACAAGTGGCTGAGAAGAGACCACTGACCTAGCAATACTGTCTGGAGTGTGAGTTATGCATACCCAGAAGCCATGTTATAAAGTAGAAGGGGAAGTTGACAAATGTGCCTTATCTAGCTCAATATATAAAACGTCTTGCCATTTAACATAAACAACTAAAAAGTTGTTTCACCTTTCATCCCTAAATAGGACGTATCCATCAAATCACTCTCCTTAGGGCTCAGGAAATTCTGAAGATGACGGAGACATAAGCGTAAGAACCAGAGGAGATGGAGGATGCCAAGAAAACAAGGCCTTTCCAGAGAGCCAAATAGCCCTATTGAAAAATGGGGTACAGAGCTAAACAAAACATTCTCAGCTGAGGAATATTGAGTGGCCGAAAAGCACCTAAAGAAATGTTCAACATCTTTAGTCATCAGGGAAATGCAAATCAAAACAACCCTGAGATTCCACCTCACACCAGTCAGAATGGTTAAGATCAAAACATCATATGACAGCAGATGCTGGTGAGGATGTGGAGAAGAAGGAACACTCCTCCATTGTTGATGGGATTGCAGACTGATACAACCATTCTGGAAATCAGTCTGGAGGTTCCTCAGAAAATTGAACATTCCATTGCCTGAGGACCCATCTATCTGGGCATCTCCATCTCCTGGGCATGTACACAAAAGATGCTCCAACATACAACAAAGACACATGCTCCACTATGTTCATAGCAGCCTTATTTATAATAGCCAGAAGCTGGAAAGAACCCAGATGCCCTTCAATAGAGGAATAGTTACAGAAAATGTGGTACATCTACACAATGGGGTACTATTTAGCTATCAAAAACAATGACTTCATGAAATTCATAGGCAAATGGAATGAACTAGGAAATATCCTGAGTGAGGTAACCCAATCACAGAAAAACACACATGGTATGCACTCACTGATAAGTGGATATTAGCCCAAAAGCTCAAATTACCCAAAATGCAATCCACAGACCACAGGAAGCTCAAGAAGAAGGATGACCAAAATACAGATGCTTCACTCCTTCTTAAAAGGGAAAAAAATTCATAAGAGGGGATATGCAAGCAAAGTTTAGAGCAGTGACTGAAGGAACAGCCATTCAGAGCCTGCCCCACATATGGTCCATATATATACAGCCACTAAAACTAGATAAGATTGTTGAAGCTAAAAAGTGCATGCTGAAAGGGACCGGATATAGATCTCTCCTGAGAGACGCAGCTAGAACATGTCAAATAAAGAGGTGAATGCTAGCAGCAAACCACTGAACTGAGAACAGGACCCCCTTGGGGGGAATTAGAGGAAGGATTGAAAGAGCTGAAGGAGCTTGCAACCCCATAAGAACAACAATGCCAACCAACCAGAGCTTCCAGGGACTAAACCACTACCGAAAGACTATACCTGGACTGACCCAGGGCTCCAACTCCATATGCAGCAGAGAATAGCCTTGTTGGGGCACCAGAGGAAGGGGAAGCCCTTGGTCCTGCCAAGGTTGGACCCCCAGTGTAGGGGAATGTCAGGGTGAGGGTAAGGAGGATGTATGGGGGGAACACCCATATGGGGGAGGGGGAGGAGGTGGAGCCTTATGGACAGGAAACCAGGAAAGGGAATAACATTTGAAATGTAAGTAAAGAAATATATCTAATAAAAAATACAAGAAAGAAAGAGAGAAAGAAAGAAAGGAAGAAAGAAAGAAAGAAGAGAAGAGAAAAGAAAAGAAAACAAAGCTCTCTAACTCAACATGTTCAAAGCACACGTGAACTCATGGAAACTGAGGCAGCATGCACAAGTTCTGCATGGATCTGTACCTGGTCCTTAGCCTTTAAATTCCAACTTTCAGTTAGTGTTTATGTGGGATTCCAGTGTGTACAAATGGTTGGAACACTGTTGTGCATTGTCTTAGGTTTTTTCATTCTCTTTGTTTTGTCTAATTCAGTTTTGTTTTTATCATCTTATATCATGGTATATTATACTTATCCTTTAAAAATAAAATCAAATTGAATTTTAAGGAAAGGAGTTGTTTTGTGGTTTGGGTTTGCTGTTGGGTCTTTGAAATTTGTGCGTGTAGTTTACAGTTACAGCTACCCGGGTCTCAGGAACAAGGTGAGCGCTCAACAGCTCCCTGTATTTGTGGTTACAAAGTGGATGGTGCAGATTTACACAGGGATGAGACACGGGGCTGGAAGGCCGTGCCTGGGAGTGAGGGAGAGGAGGAATGCCAAGGACCCAGCAGTGGAGAACACGTGTTCCTTTTTGGTCCGCTCTTATGGAGCCAGGAGCTCTAACATGATCTCAGTTAAACCACATTAAGTTTATGTGTTTGAAAGCAAGTTTCAGCCTCGGAGCGCTTTCACAAGGGCCTTTCAGCAAGCATTTCATGAACTTCATTTCCGTGCATCTTTCATGACACATTTGTGTGTGCTTGAACTATGTATGTGGACAGCCATTTAGTTCAAACCTCCACAATATAGACAACACCATTTTCAGGAGCAGTCCCTGAGGGGCATCAGCTTTCTGGTTGTTTTCTAATACATGTTGTATATAAATGGAACTCTCTCATTCAACTTAGAATTTGAGCGACTCAGACAAGGTCATATAGAGCCGTCCCGAAGGCTGCAGATTTCATTCTTTTTCAGAATTCTACACTCATAAACAAGGTTGAGAAGTTTCGCCTAAATTCTCCTTGTTCTCCTTAACTTTCTTCTCAGACTGCATTTTCTTTTATTATTAATAATAATAATTATTATTATATTATCATTATTACTTTATTAATACATTTTTGTTTTCAAGTCTAAATGTTATGGTGACTGTTGCTGGGAGTTTCTATGTTTACAGTAGCACTGAGCTTACCTACAAGACAGAGGTGATTTCTAAATGTTTTAAACTTCTCAGCTTTTAAAATTAAAATTCAGTGTTATTTCATCCCTTGCTCTTCTCCCTCTATACCTTCCGATATCTTTCCACATTCTCCCTCTCAAATCCATAGAGTCCTTTTCTTTAATTAGTATTTATATTAGAAATGACAAATGATGAAAATCCAACCTGCTGAGATCATTTACTAGTGCTGTGAGTATATGATTTCAGAAGTGACCTCTTGGTCCTGGGTGAGGAAATAGGGATCTCGACCCTGTGGAGACAAATTCTCCCTCTTAGCAGCACTTCATTGCTTGGAGCTTGTGGTCTAGAGGTGGACCTCAGGAGCTTTCCCCTTCCACATTGGCACTTCTGTTGATGACTTTCAGGGCTTGTGGAGGGAGCAATATTGTTGAAGTTTCATGGGTGTAGTTTATATGTCATTTGAAGGAGACATAATCTCCAGCAGACTTTCTTCTCCTCTGTTTTTTTTTTTTAAATGGCCCCTTTACAAAGATGTACTCTCAGCCTTAGAAGGGGGGACGGCATTGCACATGAATGAATTGAGGCTAGATGTCTCACAATTAGTTGTTCTTTGTAGTTTGACCAGGGTGGCTTTCTGTCACGATCTCTATCTGCTGCAAAAGAAAGCTTTTTTGATGAAGGGTCAGCGCTTCAATTATCCATGCATATTAATGTAACTGTTTAGAATGCAGGAAGAAATTATACTGGTTTGGTACAGTGACACTTTGAATTCCCAATACCATGAATAATTTCCCGCTCATTAGGCAGACCTGAAATCTAATTTGATAGTGGTTGGTTAGCACTAATATGTGAGTGCCACTATTGCTTTTCTAGGGATATCTTGCCCTGCTGATCATTGCTGTGGTTCGTACACACCATAGTTCTCTTGTCTATGGTTTCTAGCCCCAAATCTTCATATATGAATATATAACATAGAGTGACCAAAGAAATAATGAAACTAAAATAGACCAAGTTTGTGGAGATGAGAGGGAGAGAATGGCTGGATAGAAGTGATATAATAAGAAAATGGGGGAAACAGGGACAGCTTTAACTGGGGAGTTGAGAATGAAGGTCAATACAGAGGAGAGTGAGTAGAGATAACACTAAAGAAGTTTGAAAAACCATAAGGAATAGTTTTACTTTTATATTATCTTAACTCATATCTAAAACACGTGTGTGTGTGTGTGTGTGTGTGCGTATGTGTGTGTGTGCGTGTGTGCGTGTGTGTGTGTGTGTGTGTGTGTGTGTGTGTGTGTGTGTGAAATGGTGTCGTGACACTCAGAGTGACAATGATCCCCCTATGGGCCATAGACTAACAAAAATCTCAGTGCCAAGCATAACAAACTTCCCCTTTAGTTGTTGGTTAAGGTAGTACAAAAGACCGTAAAGACAGTATAGGCTACTGATGCTGCTCTTGGTTGCCTTCCAGAAGCTGAAGACAAGCTCCTATTACTGAAGATACCACATACTCCAGACCCAGGACCCAAGGGCATCAAGGTGGATCTGACCTGAAAGCATCCTCTCAGAGGACTAGCTCTCATAGTGCTGCTGAGGGAGGGAAGCAACCAGACTTGATTTTTATTCTAGATCACTGAACTCTTTACATATGCTTTTTCCTTCCATTTATCATGTATAAGGAAGACATGGGAAAATAAATGTGGGGGGAGGGTAAGCACAGATGTTAAACTGTGGGTGGGGGCTATGCTACTGGAGGTAAAGCATTAGGCTTTCCTAAAGTCAGAGCAGCAGTAGTGCATATCCTCTCAAAGCATGCAGTCAAGTGGCTCTGCCTATCTTTTGGGTATGTGATGGGTGGCTTCCATAAACTTGCACCGGCATTGTAGGGGCAAGGCAAAGAGCCACTTGTGATTCGTGAACTATGACTTGTGTTAGAGAAGGGTTGTTAGGGTAGAACAGGATCCACAACGTTGTTTAAGACATAACTTCTAGTATCACAGACCAACTAATGCCTTCATGTTGCTCTAACACCAAGCTTCCTGTTATATTGTGACTTATCACATCAGGCAAAGTGTTTCCAGAGTGAATGAAAGAATGTTTGAATTAAGAACCTACTGAAGAAGAAAAAAAAACTATTGAGTTATCTAAGAGATACATGTGACTATTTTCAAAATCTTCAACTCAATCTTTTCTTCAGCATTGCTTGTCATTGAACCCAGTTGTCATTGTCGTATATCTGATATTGTTTTGTGTGATATTGTTTTGTGTAGTAGTCTTCAGGGATGTATTTGATATTTTAAACAGGTATAGTTATTTACACACTTCCCTTTTCTCTGGAAATTTGCTCACATAAAAGCAAGGTCAGTCATAAGATAGTACCTTTAATTTGATGGAAGGTTTGTGGTTTTGACCTTTAAAACTCTTTGTTTGGATTGGTTTCTATTGAGTAAAATCATAGCTTTTTAAATAATATCTTACCATTAAGAATGGTCACACCCCTGTGAACAGCTACAAAAATGGAGTTTATGTTTAAAGCATAAACCTCAGACTTATGGGTATTTTCTTCTTTACATTTAAAAAAACACCAGAAAGGAAAGATTTAACTCACTATAGTTATTTTGAGAAGACCAGTTTCCATAAATACTTTTTATTGCAAAATTATAAACTTATACTTCCTTTTCCCTTACTCCATAATTGGCTTCCTGCATGCCATTTACCTCCATGTCTTATATTTCCATAAGAATATTCTCCTGATATTTGTGTGGTCAGGAAATTCTTCTATTAATAGACACACAGCACTTCCCTGTGTGTCCAAAAGGATAAAGTGCAAAAGTCTTAGACTGGCATCTGAGGCTCTTCAGAAGCTAGCCTTCACTTTCTAGTTTCATCTCCCTGCTAGCATTTTTATCCAGTTTCTTCCAGTTCCTTCCCAGTTTCAACAGTGCATTTATTCTCTGTCGTTCTGCATCCAAAGGGATTTTTTTTAAGTACAATTTTATCCCACTACATTTAGAGACATGCATGCCTAGTTGTCTGTATTCCTTGAGACTTCTCCACCAACAGATCTTTTCTAACCTGCCAACTCTTTTGCTTCCCTGACCCTCAATTTACAAAAGCATGTATGTGGTGTTTTGCCTACATGTATGTCTGTGTACCATGTGAATGCCTGGTGCCTGAAGAGGCCAGAAGAGGTTATTGGATGACCCCTGAAACTGGAGTTAGAGGGTTGTGAGTTCCAGGTGGCACTGGGAACTGAACCCTGGGTCCTGTGGAAAAGCAACAAGTGCTTTTAACCACTAAGCCATCTCTCCAAACCCAGACTTTTTTATATGGTAATGATTTACAGCTCATTTACTTTGTAGGAGCTTTATTAAAAAAGCAAAAACTGTAGACAAATATTTATAGCATAAGTTTTACATCTTATTTAATGTTTGACCTACAGAATAGTGGGTGATACTAGGTTTACTCCAAAGGATTTCCATTACCTATCTATAATTTCTTTCATTATCTGACCAAATCTAGGCAGCTATTCTTGCAGTAATATTAATATTAACTTAACATTAAGTCTTAGCATCTCTCGTAGCCCAGACACTGCTAACACTGACTTGCTGTGAATTGAACTACTCGGGCTGCATCATTATATATCAAATTATATAACAGTTGACATTACACTTAGCATAATTCTTTAAGGCTAATTAATGTTGTAGTAGACACTACAATTTCTTCTACTTTGCAGATGGAATAATACACTGTGATTCTATATACAAAAGCTATCCATAGATTCAGATGGTGTTCGATGTTATTAGAATAATATTCATATGACCATCACTGTATACTAGCATGTAGATTTTAAACTTCACATGAAGCTTGAGTGTTGAGGGTTGGTACCTAATCGCTAGCACTAATGGGAGGTAGAAGGATCTTCAGAAGCTAGAGCCCAGTGGAAGAAAAGTAGGCCACTGGCAACATATTCTGGAACAAAACAATTGTATCCTCATTCCTTCTCTGTATCCCAGCCTGTGTGATATTCAGCTTTATTCCCCTGTGTGATCACCAGCTCAATGTTCTGCCGCACAGCACGCCCTAGTGACAGGGTCAAGTAAACATTGAGTAAAAGCTCTGAAAGTGTGAGCTGAGATGAACAGTTTTTCCTTTAAGTCAATTAATAAGTTAATTAGCTTAATTATTTAATCATAGTGATAGAAAGTTGATTACTAACATCTTCTCAGATCTGCAATTTTAACTATCTATGTATCTATATCTATATCTACTCTTTCTCTCTCTCTCTCTCTCTCTCTCTCTCTACACACACACACACACACACACACACACACAAATAGAGCTGCTGGGTCAAACCTTATTCATACTATTTTCTCTAATATCCATACCAATTTAGAGTCTCAGAATGTACAATTCTAATTATTCACAGCCATGAAAAAAATTTTACATTTGCACATCATATGAATATTATAACTTTGTAGTGAGCCTTGAAATCAGAAAGTGGGACCTCAGTATAATTCTTAATATCCAGAACACTTCAAAATGCATCCCATAGGTCACCCAGAAAACCTGCTTCTGTTACTTGTTCACGCCTCTTCCTCCTTTTACTTTAACTAAAGCTATTTTGCTCCTTTTAAGTAAAAGTTGTCACCAAAAGAGTTCAGGACTGAGCAGGGAAAAGAATACTACAGAATGAATTTTATTTATACATTATTTGAAGTCATCCAAATGTTGAGTTTCTCAAACAAATATTGAAGACATACAAAGCAAATTACAACTAATCCCTCTGCAACCATGGGATATTGCACCACGGAAGCTCACACATGTACTTCCCATTTTAATGAATGATAAGAAATGTTCATGAATAATATAATTTATCAAAAGTATTCCCATGTATGCTTTTACCCAGCATCTTCTAATTAAGAATTCTTATTTTTTTCTTTAAAGAATCATCAAGGACAAAAGTTTGCACCTCTCTGTATTTTATTAACAACCCCTCCCCCAACTATCAGATGCTACGCTTCCAAGGATCATTTGCAGTTATTATTTTTGGTTCATTCTCGTCTAACACCCAAAGAGGACACTATTTATGGGGACCAAATTACTTAAGAATACTTCTAAGCCATTTAGGCAGGGGTCAATACGCACATTAGCTGAGGGCAAAAGGAATATTCAAGTCCAGGCATCCTTGTTTAATTCACAGCTGGGATTTCGGCAGCTCCCTGCAGTTGGCTTGGTCCCCTAGGTTACCCTTCACCTTGCTCATAATATCCAGACAGCATGTCAGGGCCTATCTTATCACCACATATCAACATGTGTTTGCAGAGGATCAGCTGTTCCCATGGTACCTGGGTCTGGAGATTTGCGCTGGAATGTGTAGCATTCCCAAGCTCTGTTTCCAGCAGCCGCTCACACACTCATTATCCAAGGCACTGAATCTTTTGAGGAAGGAGTTCAAGTGGTTCTCTGGTCCTTCATGCTCAGGGACCTACCACCTCATCTTTCCCAAATCTCTAATGGGGACTTGACTATACTTGTCTCCATAGACCAGTTTTGTCTTTTCTGTTTTTCCTCTTTAGGGAACTCAAAGAAATGTTGGTTACTACCTTTTTGTACTTTAAATTCTTGTGATAAAAATATCAGGCCTCTCTTTCAAACCCTGGTGCAAAAAGTATGTTTATATTTCCAGCTAAAGATTTAATGCCACACAGAATCTACAACACAACCGGCAAATGTTCTTGCACATTAATAACTGTAGAAGAGGGCTTTTAAAAATAAAATAAAATGATGAACATCTACATAAGGCACAAGAAAGAAATATTTATGAAATCAAACAAAAATATTTACCCTGAATGTTCAACAGGCTTATCATATTATTAACTGCACGTATCTATGAAACAGCAATTAAAGAAAAAAAGGATTCCATAAAATCTAAAGGAAGCATGGACGAGTATATGGGAGGATTTGAGGGAAGAAAGGGAAGAGGGAAATGATGGAATTATGTTATACTCTCAAAAATTAATAAAGGAAATTCCTAATTCCTTGATTTTGCAGAATATCACATTGTATGGTAGGTTTTTTTTTATTTGTTTGAAATGTATATTTAAATGGATAAAGTTTGATGAAAAATCAGACTCAAGTCTAATAGAATTAGCTTGGGAACCACTAAAAATATGTTTTTGTATTTTTTTAATTTTTTTGTTTTGTTTTATTTTCAAGTCAGGGTTGTTCTGTGTAACAGCTCTGACTGTCCGGGAACTCTCTCTGGCTTTGAATTCGCTGAGAGCTCTGCCTGCTCTGTCTCCTGATTAAAGGATTGAAAGATGGGATTAAAGGCAGGCAACATCACTGCCTGGCTAAATTTTAGTATTGTACACATGATAAAGTTCTCTTGTATATAAAAGGAAATAAAATAGATGAGAGAGAAAGAGAGAGGGGAGGAAAAAGAGAGGGAGGTAGGGAGGGAGAGAGAGAAAAAGGGAGCAGCGAGATAGGAAAGAGCAAGTCTCAAAATCTGGCTGCTCCTATATATTTGAGTTTCTGATCAACAATGAAAAAAACCTTTTTAGTGCAAGTACATCCTAAATATTATGATAAATACACGTATAAATCATTGGCTGTTTATTGAAATTCAAATTTAATTGCAGGTCGCATCTTATCTATTGACCTTAATAATTAAAGCAGTCATTCATATGGAATTAGAAGGAACCTGAGCTCTCCATGAATTGTGATGCGGAGTCAGCTTGGGAAGCCAATGAATTATTGCTTGAAGCCAGAGAACACACAAAGACACATAGGGAGGGAGTGGTGGTAAAATAGCGGTGTGAATGTGGCCATCCCAGAGTCCATATTTCTGACAGACTTATACTACGAATGGGAAAAATCATCTAAAATTAATGGAAACCGACTGGATCAGATATTGTCATCTAATGTACCAAAACAGCATAAAACACCTGACCTGACCTGACCATACTCTGGTGACATTCTACAAGTTAATATTGTCATCATTATTCTCTTGAGCGAACGTATTGTCATCAGATATGTCTAATTGCTCTTGATCCCATTTAGAATAATTTCCCGTGAGGGCCATGAGTAAGTTACAGGTAAGACACAAAACGTTACATGTGTTCACCCCACTCCTAAAGACAATGCAGTGGAGCACAAGAAAGCAGGTATCAGTTCCGCAGCCTTTTAAATCAGCGCTTCAGAACTGAAGTTTATAGCAGGACTTAGATCTCTCCCTAGCAGCTGACGAGCACAGAGTTTTGTAGGCTGAGGGTCAGAATGACAGAAGGGATGCCTTACCAGAACACTTAGCATTGTTTTCCTAATGAAGCTCACAAAGAAGGCATCATAAGAAAGAAATGGACCATGCACTGTGAAAGCTGCATGGTATGGTAAGAGGAAGATGGTGTTGCCCTCTTTGAACTTACTGGATTTATTTAATTAGGAACTATTGAGTAGTGCAGGGCACATTCCCCTGGGTCATTGTCACAGAGTGCTTTTTTATGGATTCCTTTCCAACCACAGAAGGTATCATGTGACACCTTATTCCTCAAGCAGCAGACACCTGAAGTTTACTCAATGTGTAATATCCAACTTGGATAAGTTTTTCATGTCATTTCTCCTTGAGATGTCCACCTGCACCGAGTTCCACTTTCTCAAGATATCTGCTAATGTCCCTTTCTCACCCAGATACTTTTATCATTCCAAAGGTCTTTTTGGGTGGAAGTCTGGTAATCTGGAAAATTGGGGGGAACATTTAGAATTTCCTGTACTGCTTCTTTCATCAGGAGGTGGCCCCACATTTTATGTCACCTAGTCATTTGATCTGGAAGTTATTTTAAAGATCACCGCCAAGACGTAGTAAGCTTTGTGGACAGCAAGTATGTTTTGCATGAGTGTACCCTGAGGAACAGTCAACTAGAGGTAAAGCCCCAGTGTGCCAGGATGGATGAGGATTTAGACATAATTATGCTGCTTTCCGGTTCACTAGAACACATCTTTCTGAAAGTTAAATCTGCTATAACATGGCGGTTGCTAGCACACTCTGTTCTGTTCTCTTCTGTACAATGAGGGCTGGGGCAGAGCACCTGCTTCCGAGGATCAGTGAACTCAGGTGTGGAGTTAAGGCAAAGGCAGGGAAAACTCAATCAGCAGGCGAGTTTATGAGGCAGAATGGGAAGGTGATTTCTTAGCTTCAAAGGATGGCTATTAAAGGTTTGCTTACTATTTTCTACACCAGCATGTTTCTCCTTCCTCGTTAACATGAAACAGTGAATGTAATTGATCATTATTTAGATAGAATTTCTTAGTGTATTAAATTAATAATAGCAATAGTAATACTAATATCAATATAATAACCCAGTTATAATGTATGCAATACTTCCCAATAGTATTTTAATGATTTTTGACAAGTAAGCAATTTATTTCTTTGAAGAATTCTACTAACTAGCAGGTAAAGGTAAGTAATTATCACAAAGTCATATAGATGTTAGGTAGCTGAGCTGGACTGGCTGGCACCAAAGTCCCTGCCAAACAGTTTTATTATCTAAAAGCTTTTACTATCCCTTCTTAGCTTTATACACTTTTAAAATTAAGAATTCCAGGATCATCTGCTTCTTTTGTTGTTTTCTGTTATAGTCATCTGAAAGGAAAACCAGTCTGCTGACTATTCTTATAGGAGATGTCCTGTTTGTACGTGAGTGTGGTCCAGAGAGCGCCTCAGCATCTCAGACCCCTGGAAGTGTATTGAAAACAAAACAAACATTGCCCTTGACAACCTTAAAGAAACCCAAGCTCTCCTGGGGCAATAGAGAACTGATAACTCCTTAGGGAAAATACAACAATTTACAGGAAAGCCACAAAAATCACTCTATGAGTAACCAAGGTGTTACAGCGTGACTTCAGAAGCTATTGAATCTACAACAAATAAGGGAAGTAGTGAGCTGTCTCTGGCTTGGAACATCTCTTAGAACTACACCTGCTGCAAAGATTTCCTGGCTCCTTTTCTCAAGAAAAAGTCAACCAGCAGGAAACAGTGCAAGAACACAATGACTTTACTGAGATGGCCCCCAGCGGTGCCTTAATTCCTGAAAACACTGTTTCCCCTCTCTATACACTATATATTACAAGGCAGTGGGAGGCAGGCAGTGGACTGTGCTTGGGATTTTACAGTACAGGAATGTCACAGGGCCACCAGTCAACTGGGTGACATCCATGCACCTGGCTAGTCCAAACTAGTGGGTGAACACATGGAAACCAAACGTGCCATAATGACCAGAACTCAATGGCTGTCACATATTTCTTTCCTCTTATTCAATGATTCCCAAACTCCAGAGTAAATCAGGACCACCCGAAAGCCTTCTCCTAAGAGACTGTTTGATCTGATACTTGGCATCTTTGACCCTGCACATCTTGTATTTCAACAAGTTCCCAAGTGACAGAAGTTGCAGACTTGGGGACCACAGTTGGTAACCATTGCTCTGATGTACAGAAATGGAACTCTCCCATGCTGATTGCTCTAGGTCAGTTGTTGTCAGCCTTCCTAATGTTGAGATTCTATAATACAGCTCCTCATCTTGTGCTGACCCGCCACCATAAAAATACTGTGCTGCTGCTTCATAACTGTAATTTCCCTACTACTATGAATTGTAGTGTAAATATCTGTGCTCTCTGGTGGTCTTAGGTACCCCTATAAAGGGTTCTTAGACCCTATAGGCTTGGGAATCACTGCTCTTGGGTTTCTCTACCTTTAGAATACATTTCAATTTGGTCTTCCTGTAAGTACCCGAAATCAGACTCTTCACTTAGTCCCAGGATTGCTAACTGTGAAGAATTTGTCATATCAAAGAACAACAACAAAATGAAAAAGAAGGAGGAGGAGGAGGAGGAGGAGGAGGAGGAGGAGGAGGAGGACGAGGAGAAGGAGGGGTAGGAGCAGAGTCAGGGGCAGGGGCAGGAGCAGGAGCGGCAGAGGCAGAGACAGAAGGAGGAGGAGGAGAAGAAGAAGCAGAAGAAGAAAAAGAAGAAGAAGGAGGAGGAGGAGGAGAAGAGGAAGAAGAAGAAGAAGAAGAAGAAGAAGAAGAAGAAGAAGAAGAAGAAGAAGAAGAAGAAGAAGAAGAAGAAGAAGGAGGAGGAGGAGGAGGAGGAGGAGAAGAGGAAGAAGAAGAAGAAGAAGAAGAAGAAGAAGAAGAAGAAGAAGAAGAAGAAGAAGAAGAAGAAGAAGAAGAAGAAGAAGAAGAAGAAGTCATCAAGTGGGTCTAGTCTATCAAAGCTGGTACAGCAGAGCAGGTATTTCTCAAAATGCTTCATTATATTAACATAAAGGAGCTTAACCTTGTCTGTGATTATGTGTGTGGTCTTGGGCAAGCACTTGACCTCTGCTTGGTTAAATAGAAGGCCAGAAAGATACTGGTATACATAGAATTATCAAACAAGTTGTTCTGAGGCTCCTGGGGATATTATATAACAAGCATCATTTAGAGAAGAAACAAGAAAGAGCACTACCTTCAAGTCTAAAATGTTTATCATATTTATTACTATGTTATGGTGACTGTTTATTAATTATGCTTCTGTCTGTTAAGCAACATAAGCATAAGTAAGGTTATCATCAACAATTCCACTAGAATTATAATTTGAATAAATATGTGGCATGATATGGTGGAGGGTTGTCATGTTTCCCCAGCACAACAAAAAGCATTTTAGTAAAGGTTTGAGAGATGTCTCCACAGTTCAGAGTATATGCTGCACTTGTAGAGGTTCTGAATTTGGTTCCCAGCACTCATAACAGGATATCTCACAACCATCTGTAACTCCAGTTCCAAGAAATATAATAGTCTTTTTGGGTTTTGTGGGCTGAGCAAGTGTAGCCAGATAGGTTTCTAGCTGAATGCTTTTACTTCCCTGATGCCTCAGTTATTACCTAAACTAGTGTCAGGAGATCATGGTAAAGGTCCCAACAGCAGCCCTCAGAGAGAAACAGTGCTTACAAGCCCCTTAAAGGAAGGAGTAAGTTAGTGGAAAGCCATTAAGACAAGGTCCTAATTCTTCAAAACTGGTGTCTTTATGAGACGAGTAACATCTCTCGGGCATGAGCGTGCATAGAAGGCACATCAAGGTGAAGAAGCATCAACAGGGAAGATACTGTGAGCCAATGAAGCACACAGTTCTAACAGAAATGTCCTTAGAGAGATCCAGTCCTACCAGCATCTTGCTCTTGGAAACCCTACCTCCAGACATGTGAGAAAATAAATACATTTCTGTTAGATCTATGTGTTTCATTATAGCTGCCAAGAAAATACTAGCTACTGCAATTGTCTCCATTCCCCCGTACCCCCAACCCCACCCCCTGCCCAGGCTCTTTAGAGAGAAATAATAAAATACATGGAAGAAATAATAAAAGGGAAGCCTTGGGCATGTCTATGGAGAGAGATCAAAGTGAGTATTCTAACTCCCATAGAGTGGGACTCCAGTCACTCTATGTACGCCTTGCTCCATGTTCAAAATATCTATAAAGACAGTGGCCTTTGTGGCTGAACAGATTCTCTCAATCTTGTTTGAGTCAGACACCTGCAGTGTAGCCTTGGATTGCCTACAGTGTGCTGCGTAGCAATGGGCTGGGTTATCCTTGTGGAAATGCCCCTGTCTCTGCATCCCAGGTGCTGAGATGCAAGACTGAAATACCATCTCCAGATTCTGGACCAAAGCATCTTTTCCAGCAATAACGTGTGTATGTAGCATGTGCAGAGGGTTTAGCTCTTTAGCTACCTGAAGGCTGCATATGCTGAGCACTTGCTTTTTACCAACATGCAGAGGGCATACCAACATGCGGAGGGCACGTTCTCCTCTTTACCTGCCCCTTTCTTCTTCCAGACTCCCTTTCCAACCTTTCTCATAGCTTTTCTCCACCTTAAATATTTTCTACCACCTTCTCTCCTGGTTCTTATTTTTCTCCTACATTCTCTCTTCTCCTGACTAAGTCCTTTTCTGACAAAAAGTTCTTAAAAGAGCCCCATCCCTGCCACCCCCAAAAATTCCTCCATATTTTTCTGCTTCTTTTTACCCTAGAACCAGCATTCTCTGATACAAAATATGCCATGGTCTATTTTCTCTGAATTCAACAAACAGTTGTCTTAGTTAGGGTTTTACTGCTGTGAACAGACACCATGACCTAGGCAACTCTACCACAGCAGTTAAGTGACATCATCGGTTGACATAGTCCTTCCAGACAGACAGGCTAAGAATGGATTGGGATTTTTGAATTGCCTGGAAGACTTCCATGTCTTCAAATTCATACTACTAGGCAAACACGAAGCTCTCCCCACCCCACCCCCACCCTCTTTCAGGAGTTCTGTTACAGCGAGCTAAGATAAACATCCTTTGAGATTCCTGAAGTGCCTTTGGTGTGTTTAAAATAGTCAGGTCAGTGAGGAGGAAGGCTGTGATGAAGTCACAGAAGTGACATTGATTTGTGAGCTCCTGGTATAAGATCAAGCTGGAGTCTGAAGGGAAAGCACAGCTTGTCATATCTTGGGTCCAGTCTTGTCTTCTCCAGAGCACTTCCTGCCTTATTAATGTAACAGTATAAGGCAGAAATCTCTCAACAGTGAGATTAACATTACAACGCCCTGACTGTTTGACTGCTTTATGGGAAATGAATGGTGAAGAATATCTTGGCTAGTCACAGAATTTAGCCTCTCAGCTCTCCAGGCTTTTGGATTCCATTCTTCACACAGAATAACATACTTAAAATCCATAAAAGGAGTTCTGAACTTATGAGAGAAATATGGCTTAACACGT
This sequence comes from Rattus norvegicus, assembly GCF_021556685.1. Taxonomy (NCBI): domain Eukaryota; kingdom Metazoa; phylum Chordata; class Mammalia; order Rodentia; family Muridae; genus Rattus; species Rattus norvegicus. The sequence continues at coordinate 121,054,710 of NC_141536.1, forward strand.
TTCCACTGGCCCAAAGAAAATAATTGGTATCCCAATAAAGTCATTATTAAAAGTAATGGACAGGCACAGTCTGGAAAATCACTTTCGAAAAATTCAAAACAGGACGAAACAGGAAAATGTCTGGGTTTCAGAGTGTTATTAACAAACATGTACTGTCTGTGCAGGGGACGGAACCTCCCAGCCATGAATTACACATCCTCTCTCTGCCTCATCCTCTAATGATGGCAGAATCTATGGTTTCCAGGTGTGGTTTTAGAGAGAAAACTGGGAAAGGGGAGGCAGGGATGAGAGGACTTTGCTAGGGATTTTTAAACTACAAATGCTAATTGGTTGTGTGAATCTCATGGCATAGGTGAATGGGAAACGGCAAAGCCAAATGAAGATGGCTTCACAATCCTGGAGTCACCCAAAGGGCCTCCTGTTTTTGTATGCATGCGGAATCTGTCTCAGAAAATTATGCATAAGAGCAGTATATGTTCCAGATTACTTCTCAACTCATTAGCAACATGCCATTCCTTTCCTGGCTAGTTCTTTATGTGTATGCTTCTGAACAAATCCATAGTTTCTTAAGATCAGAGAGCCATTCTCAGAAAGGCCTCCTAAATTAACTTAACTTTAGTAAGAACATCAGAAACTGATCTGTGAAAGATCTGTGAGGCTGTGTGTATGCAAAACAGAATACTGCTTTATAGTACACTTCCTGTGTGTATTTATAAATGTTCCTAAGTGTGTATCTGTGTGGCTGGATGCACATACTTTGGAAGCCAGAGTTCACACTCAGTTGTCATCCTCCAATGGTCTTCATTTCACTTTTTGAGACAGGTTTCTCACTGACAATAGAGCTCACCAACGGAATCCCAGGATCCATCTATCTCCACCATGTCTCTCCCACTGCAAAGGTTACAGAAGCTTCCAGCCATGTACATGGCACTTGGGAGTCTAAACTCAGGTCTTCACATTCGTACAATAAGCACTTTACTGTGGACTGAACTATTTCCCCATTCATACAGTAATGTCTGGTAAACACATAAGCAATAGAGACGTACTTTCATACTTCGAAGCACTCACCACGTGTGGTGCAACATGGCAATGGCTCTGCCACACGTGGCACTAGTCACAATAGCACTAGGTGACAGGACATTCTTGTATCCTTGTATTAGAATGCCAATATGTGTGTCTACCTACATTGTATGTATAGATTATAAGTCCCTATTTTTCTTATTCTCTTTTTCTGATAATGACCTCAATCCCAGCAAAAGAACAATTGGCTTCTTCAATCTCTGCCAACTCTGGCACTTTGGGTTAACATCCCTGAAGAAAGTACTGGTGTTAACTTACAGCACTGATGTGAATGGCTCCCTAACGATGGCCAAACCCATAGCTCTTGCCAGTATTCTAAGGAGGACACAAAGCTTTCTCTACAAGGACCGTGTAGAATGTCATTTTTATCCAAGCTACAACTGCTCCAGTTGTTTATTAATGGTAAAAATAAGATAAAGGAAAAAAGCAATGCACAAAAACTATCTATGTTTCCAGTATCACAGGCTGAAGAATTCATTACAATGGACTTCATAAACCAATATCAGGTTCTGTGATGCAGGTTTTCAACTTGACCTACTCTAGAATCAATCGAGAATAGAGTGACAATGGGGGACTGTCTAGATCAGCTTAACCAGTAGGCATGTTTCGGGGAGTTTATTTTGACTGTATTTATTGTGTGGGAAAATCCACCCACTGTGGGTGGCACCATCCCATAAAGCAGTATTCTGATCTACATAAGGGTAGAGAAGGTGAACTAAGTTCAAGCATGAATGTGTTCATTGCTTTGCATTCCTGGTCAATGATATAACATGACTAACTCTCTAACTTCCGTCACTGTGACATCCTTGCTATAATGAACTGTCTGAACTACAATCTATAGATGTATAATCTATCTCTCTATATGTATTTATACATGTAAACCTATAAATGAGCTATAGTCTGGAACTGTGAATCAAATAAACCCAACTCCAGTAAATGTCTTTTATCTTATCACAGCAACCCTAAAAGAAGCTAATCCAGGTTTCTAAGTACACAGAAACACTAAAATAAGAAATTATATTCATAACTAGTTATTGCCATATTTCGAATTACATGAGTGTCAGCAATGGGAGGTCTGGAAATAAAAATAACCTATTTCATAAGATCTGTGAATACTTCATAATGATTAGCTCCTGAGTTCTTTTCACTCACTTCTTTTAACTCAGATACCTGCTCACCAGTGTCTGAAGTACACTCTGAAGTCCAATACCTGTCTCCTTTCTGTTGTAGATTATTGAGCAATCCGGATGGCCAGAGAGGAATCCCACCTCGGCATTGTTTCATCTGTGTACATGTCATCGTTCACATTGGCCCGTCTCTCAGCTTCTATTCTACAATACCTATAGCATTGAGTTACATTGGTGTGTTCGGATGAAAAATACCTCAGAAATGTCATCTGATCCAAATCACTTTAATAAGACCTACGACTTCTGAGAGTTAGTTTGTACTTCTGCCAAATGACCACATTAGGTATATCTAAGTTCCCTCGTAAACATGATCCATGAAATCAGTTTGCATCGGCCTAATTCCATATTAGTTCTATAATAGGAAGAAGGAATTCCATACCATACAGCAAAGAGAACATGAAGCTAACTGTTTCTTCCTGTTATGTGCTTACAAAGCGCTGGAATTCTCTCTTCAGCTGTGTCACAGAAAGCAGTGTCAAAATAAGGGAAAGAAAAGCACAAAGTGCATGTGCTACGTGTATGGTCAGCTTTTCTATGTTCATGGAGCTTGTATAAATAGAAGCTTATTCAAATTGATTACATTTGTATACAAATTAATCACTCATATAATTAAAAATTACTCAAGTTTAGTGTATTCTAGAAAAGATTTTCCTATTGTTTTCTTATCTTCTCTGTCTATTAACTTTCTTACACTGTAAGTATTCATTTGGTAAATTGCTATTTTAATCTCAAGAGGTAAAAATGAAACCCAACAGGGATGAGTATACCGTGCATATAGGACATGATGGAAGAAAGAGCATGTGGGTCTAACACCAATACATTCTCTACATCATCCATGCTATGCGTTACACCTCTGTTGCATAGACACACATGTTGTGTATGCAAACAGCTTTTATTTGTCCCCTAAAGCTACTAAGAGAAAATGTTAATGTCAGGACCCAGATCCAAGGATGTTTTCGGCTTGTACTATTAAACTTATAATTTTCTTCAAGTAATTAACACACAACTGCAAGAGGCCACAAACATCTCTAATTCTAACTCCAGGGTGTCCAATCCCCCTCTTCTGGCCTCTTTGGGCACTGCATAAATGTGGTTCACAAAGATGCATGCAATCACATACACGCTTAAAATAACATTTTAAAATAAGTTTTAAAAATCTTGGAAACACAAACAGAATGAACAAACAAATGAACAACAGCAACATCATCATCCAGATGGCATTAGCACAGAAAGAGATATGTAGGTTGATAGAATATCCAGATACAAGCCAATGCAACTATAGTTGTATGACTTTTGGAGAAAAAAATGGCAGAAATTTACAGTGGAGAAGAGAACATTTCTACCAAAGGATCTAAACTATATCCTTGTCACTCACCATGCACAAGACTAAATTTCAAATGGGTGAAAGATCTCGACAAGCTAAAGTTAAAAGTTGGTAGTATAGAGATGAATACGTAGAACACTCTTGCACCATGCCTGCCTGAATGTGGCCATGCTCACTCCTGGATAATAATGGACTGAACCTCTGAACCTGTTTGCTGGTCCACAAGCTTCCAGAAATTCTCCTGTCTCCACTATTCATTTTGCCTCAGGTGCACTGGTGTTACCTTATTTGGCTTCTATGAGTTCTGAGGAACCAGATTTGGGCCCTCATGCTTGCATGGAACCTGCCTGAGACGCCGGCGGAACCTGAAGGAAACAGACTGGATAAACAGTTCTCTGCCCCCAAATCCCGTGGGAGGGAGAGCTAAACCCTCAGAGAGGCAGACACACTTGGGAAACCAGAAGAGACTGCACTCTGCATACACATCTCGGACGCCAGAGGAAAACACCAAAGGCCATCTGGAACCCTGGTGCACTGAAGCTCACGGAAGGGGCGGCGCAGGTATTCCTGGTTGCTGCCGCCACAGAGAGCCCGTGGGCAGCACCCCGCGAGCAAACTTGAGCCTCGGGACCACAGGTAAGACCAACCTTTCTGCTGCAAGAAAGCTGCCTGGTGAAATCGGGACACAGAGGCAGAATTCCTCTAGGACCGGGCACGTCCTGTGTTTACCGGAAGTCCCACACCCGCGGATCCCGGCCCGCAGCAGCTCTCTGCTCCCAGACCCTGTGGGAAAGAGACCTCAACGCCTGGTCAGGTGGGCACTCCTAAGGCTGCAGAGCGGAAGAGACCACCAACACTGCCCACCCCTGCCCACATCCCAGGCCCAAGAGGAAACTGTATAAGGCCTCTGGGCTCCCGTGGGGGAGGGCCCAGGAGCGGCAGGACACCTGCCTGAGACACCGCCGGAACCTGAAGGAAACAGACCAGATAAACAGTTCTCTGCCCCCAAATCCCGTGGGAGGGAGAGCTAAACCCTCAGAGAGGCAGACACGCCTGGGAAACCAGAAGAGACTGCACTCTGCATACACATCTCGGATGCCAGAGGAAAACACCAAAGGCCATCTGGAACCCTGGTGCACTGAAGCTCCCGGAAGGGGCGGCGCAGGTATTCCTGGTTTCTGCCGCCACAGAGAGCCCGTGGGCAGCACCCCGCGAGCGAACTTGAACCTCGGGACCACAGGTAAGACCAACCTTTCTGCTGCAAGAAAGCTGCCTGGTGAACTCAAGACACAGGCCCACAGGAACAGCTGAAGACCTGTAGAGAGGAAAACTACACGCCCGAAAGCAGAACACTCTGTCCCCATAACTGACTGAAAGAGAGGAAAACAGGTCTACAGCACTCCTGACACACAGGCTTATAGGACAGTCTAGCCACTGTCAGAAATAGCAGAACAAAGTAACACTAGAGATAATCTGATGGCGAGAGGCAAGCGCAGGAACCCAAGCAACAGAAACCAAGACTACATGGCATCATCGGAGCGCAATTCTCCCACCAAAACAAACATGGAATATCCAAACACACCGGAAAAGCAAGATCTAGTTTCAAAATCATATTTGATCATGATGCTGGAGGACTTCAAGAAAGACATGAAGAACTCCCTTAGGGAAACACAGGAAAACATTAATAAACAAGTAGAAGCCTACAGAGAGGAATCGCAAAAATCCCTGAAAGAATCGCAAAAATCCCTGAAAGAATTCCAGGAAAACACAATCAAACAGTTGAAGGAACTAAAAATGGAAATAGAAGCAATCAAGAAAGAACACATGGAAACAACCCTGGATATAGAAAACCAAAAGAAGAGACAAGGAGCTGTAGATACAAGCCTCACCAACAGAATACAAGAGATGGAAGAGAGAATCTCAGGAGCAGAAGATTCCATAGAAATCATTGACTCAACTGTCAAAGATAATGTAAAGTGGAAAAAGCTACTGGTCCAAAACATACAGGAAATCCAGGACTCAATGAGAAGATCAAACCTAAGGATAATAGGTATAGAAGAGAGTGAAGACTCCCAGCTCAAAGGACCAGGAAATATCTTCAACAAAATCATAGAAGTAAACTTCCCTAACCTAAAAAAAGAGATACCCATAGGCATACAAGAAGCCTACAGAACTCCAAATAGATTGGACCAGAAAAGAAACACCTCCCGTCACATAATAGTCAAAACACCAAACGCACAAAATAAAGAAAGAATATTAAAAGCAGTAAGGGGAAAAGGTCAAGTAACATATAAAGGCAGACCTATCAGAATCACACCAGACTTCTCGCCAGAAACTATGAAAGCCAGAAGATCCTGGACTGATGTCATACAGACCCTAAGAGAACACAAATGCCAGCCCAGGTTACTGTATCCTGCAAAACTCTCAATTAACATAGATGGAGAAACCAAGATATTCCATGACAAAACCAAATTTACACAATATCTTTCTACAAATCCAGCACTACAAAGGATAATAAATGGTAAAGCAAAACATAAGGAGGCAAGCTATACCCTAGAAGAAGCAAGAAACTAATCATCTTGGCAACAAAACAAAGAGAATGAAAGCACACAAACATAACCTCACATCCAAATATGAATATAACAGGAAGCAATAATCACTATTCCTTAATATCTCTCAACATCAATGGCCTCAACTCCCCAATAAAAAGACATAGATTAACAAACTGGATACACAACGAGGACCCTGCATTCTGCTGCCTACAGGAAACACACCTCAGAGACAAAGACAGACATTACCTCAGAGTGAAAGGCTGGAAAACAATTTTCCAAGCAAATGGTCAGAAGAAGCAAGCTGGAGTAGCCATTCTAATATCAAATAAAATCAATTTTCAACTAAAAGTCATCAAAAAAGATAAGGAAGGACACTTCATATTCATCAAAGGAAAATTCCACCAAGATGAACTCTCAATCCTAAATATCTATGCCGCAAATACAAGGGCACCTACATATGTAAAAGAAACCTTACTAAAGCTCAAAACACACATTGCACCTCACACAATAATAGTGGGAGATTTCAACACCCCACTCTCATCAATGGACAGATCATGGAAACAGAAATTAAACAGAGATGTAGACAGACTAAGAGAAGTCATGAGCCAAATGGACTTAACGGATATTTATAGAACATTCTATCCTAAAGCAAAAGGATATACCTTCTTCTTAGCTCCTCATGGTACTTTCTCCAAAATTGACCATATAATTGGTCAAAAAACGGGCCTCAACAGGTACAGAAAGATAGAAATAATCCCATGCGTGCTATCAGACCACCACGGCCTAAAACTGGTCTTCAATAACAATCAAGGAAGAATGCCCACATATACTTGGAAATTGAACAATGCTCTACTCAATGATAACCTGGTCAAGGAAGAAATAAAGAAAGAAATTAAAAACTTTTTAGAATTTAATGAAAATGAAGGTACAACATACCCAAACTTATGGGACACAATGAAAGCTGTGCTAAGAGGAAAACTCATAGCGCTGAGTGCCTGCAGAAAGAAACAGGAAAGAGCATATGTCAGCAGCTTGACAGCACACCTAAAAGCTCTAGAACAAAAAGAAGCAAATACACCCAGGAGGAGTAGAAGGCAGGAAATAATCAAACTCAGAGCTGAAATCAACCAAGTAGAAACAAAAAGGACCATAGAAAGAATCAACAGAACCAAAAGTTGGTTCTTTGAGAAAATAAACAAGATAGATAAACCCTTAGCCAGACTAACGAGAGGACACAGAGAGTGCGTCCAAATTAACAAAATCAGAAATGAAAAGGGAGACATAACAACAGATTCAGAGGAAATTCAAAAAATCATCAGATCTTACTATAAAAACCTATATTCAACAAAACTTGAAAATCTTCAGGAAATGGACAATTTCCTAGACAGATACCAGTTACCGAAGTTAAATCAGGAACAGATAAACCAGTTAAACAACCCCATAACTCCTAAGGAAATAGAAGCAGTCATTAAAGGTCTCCCAACCAAAAAGAGCCCAGGTCCAGACGGGTTTAGTGCAGAATTCTATCAAACCTTTATAGAAGACCTCATACCAATATTATCCAAACTATTCCACAAAATTGAAACAGATGGATCACTACCGAATACCTTCTACGAAGCCACAATTACTCTTATACCTAAACCACACAAAGACACAACAAAGAAAGAGAACTTCAGACCAATTTCCCTTATGAATATCGACGCAAAAATACTCAACAAAATTCTGGCAAACCGAATCCAAGAGCACATCAAAACAATCATCCACCATGACCAGGTAGGCTTCATCCCAGGCATGCAGGGATGGTTTAATATACGGAAAACCATCAACGTGATCCATTATATAAACAAACTGAAAGAACAAAACCACATGATCATTTCATTAGACGCTGAGAAAGCATTTGACAAAATTCAACACCCCTTCATGATAAAAGTCCTGGAAAGAATAGGAATTCAAGGCCCATACCTGAACATAGTAAAAGCCATATACAGCAAACCAGTTGCTAACATTAAACTAAATGGAGAGAAACTTGAAGCAATCCCACTAAAATCAGGGACTAGACAAGGCTGCCCACTCTCTCCCTACTTATTCAATATACTTCTTGAAGTTCTAGCCAGAGCAATCAGACAACAAAAGGAGGTCAAGGGGATACAGATCGGAAAAGAAGAAGTCAAAATATCACTATTTGCAGATCATATGATAGTATATTTAAGTGATCCCAAAAGTTCCACCAGAGAACTACTAAAGCTGATAAACAACTTCAGCAAAGTGGCTGGGTATAAAATTAACTCAAATAAATCAGTTGCCTTCCTCTATAAAAAAGAGAAAAAAGCCGAGAAAGAAATTAGGGAAATGACACCGTTCATAATAGACCCAAATAATATAAAGTACCTCGGTGTGACTTTAACCAAGCAAGTAAAAGATCTGTACAATAAGAACTTCAAGACACTGAAGAAGGAAATTGAAGAAGACCTCAGAAGATGGAAAGATCTCCCATGCTCATGGATTGGCAGGATTAATATAGTAAAAATGGCCATTTTACCAAAAGCAATCTACAGATTCAGTGCAATCCCCATCAAAATACCAATCCAATTCTTCAAAGAGTTAGACAGAACAATTTGCAAATTCATCTGGAATAACAAAAAACCCAGGATAGCTAAAGCTATCCTCAACAATAAAAGGACTTCAGGGGGAATCACTATCCCTGAACTCAAGCAGTATTACAGAGCAATAGTGATAAAAACTGCATGGTATTGGTACAGAGACAGACAGATAGACCAATGGAATAGAATTGAAGACCCAGAAATGAACCCACATACCTATGGTCACTTGATTTTTGACAAATGAGCCAAAACCATCCAATGGAAAAAAGATAGCATTTTCAGCAAATGGTGCTGGTTCAACTGGAGGTCAACATGTAGAAGAATGCAGATCGATCCATGCTTATCACCCTGTACAAAGCTTAAGTCCAAGTGGATCAAGGACCTCCACATCAAACCAGACACACTCAAACTAATAGAAGAAAAACTAGGGAAGCATCTGGAACACATGGGCACTGGAAAAAATTTCCTGAACAAAACACCAATGGCTTACGCTCTAAGATCAAGAATCGACAAATGGGATCTCATAGAACTGCAAAGCTTCTGTAAGGCAAAGGACACTGTGGTTAGGACAAAACGGCAACCAACAGATTGGGAAAAGATCTTTACCAATCCTACAACAGATAGAGGCCTTATATCCAAAATATACAAAGAACTCAAGAAGTTAGACCGCAGGGAAACAAATAACCCTATTAAAAAATGGGGCTCAGAGCTAAACAAAGAATTCACAGCTGAGGAATGCTGAATGGCTGAGAAACACCTAAAGAAATGTTCAACATCTTTAGTCATAAGGGAAATGCAAATCAAAACAACCCTGAGATTTCACCTCACACCAGTGAGAATGGCTAAGATCAAAAACTCAGGGGACAGCAGATGCTGGCGAGGATGCGGAGAAAGAGGAACACTCCTCCATTGTTGGTGGGGTTTCAAACTGGTACAACCATTCTGGAAATCAGTCTGGAGGATCCTCAGAAAATTGGACATTGAACTGCCTGAGGATCCAGCTATACCTCTCTTGGGCATATACCCAAAAGATGCCTCAACATATAAAAAAGACACGTGCTCCACTATGTTCATTGCAGCCTTATTTATAATAGCCAGAAGCTGGAAAGAACCCAGATGCCCTTCAACAGAGGAATGGATACAGAAAATGTGGTACATCTACACAATGGAATATTACTCAGCTATCAAAAACAACGGCTTTATGAAATTCGTAGGCAAATGGTTGGAACTGGAAAACATCATCCTGAGTGAGCTAACCCAATCACAGAAAGACATACATGGTATGCACTCATTGATAAGTGGCTATTAGCCCAAATGCTTGAATTACCCTTGATGCCTAGAACAAATGAAACTCAAGACGGATGATCAAAACGTGAATGCTTCACTCCTTCTTTAAAAGGGGAACAAGAATACCCTTGGCAGGGAAGAGAGAGGCAAAGATTAAAACAGAGACTGAAGGAACACCCATTCAGAGCCTGCCCCACATGTGGCCCATACATATACAGCCACCCAATTAGACAAGATGGATGAAGCAAAGAAGTGCAGACCGACAGGAGCCGGATGTAGATCGCTCCTGAGAGACACAGCCAGAATACAGCAAATACAGAAGCGAATACCAGCAGCATACCACTGAACTGAGAATAGAACCCCCATTGAAGGAATCAGAGAAAGAACTGGAAGAGCTTGAAGGGGCTCGAGACCCCATATGTACAACAATGCCAAGCAACCAGAGCTTCCAGGGACTAAGCCACTAACTAAAGACTATACATGGACTGACCCTGGACTCTGACCTCATAGGTAGCAATGAATATCCTAGTAAGAGCACCAGTGGAAGGGGAAGCCCTGGGTCCTGCTAAGACTGAACCCCCAGTGAACTAGACTGGTGGGAGGAGGGCGGCAATGTGGGGAGGGTTGGGAGGGGAACACCCATAAGGAAGGGGAGGGGGGAGGAGGATGTTTGCCCGGATACCGGGAAAGGGAATAACACTCGAAATGTATATAAGAAATACTCAAGTTAATAAAAAAAAAAAGTTGGTAGTATAGCCTTCTAGTCACAGGTAAGGACTTTCCAAGCAGATTTTGGTCACTCAGGAAATAAGACCAACAATGGAGACACAGGACCTCATGAAAATAAGAGCTTCTGTGTGGCATACAAGTCTGTCATTTGAATGGTAAGCCACAGAATGGAAGAACATTTTTGCTAGAGAGAGGAGAGAGAGAGAGAGAGAGAGAGAGAGAGAGAGAGAGAGAGAGAGAGAGAGAGAGAGAGAACAAAATAGAAATCATGGATTAAAGAAAAAAATTCCCAAAAAGGGGGGGGGGACCCAAACAAGAATAGCAAATAAACATTTAAGTAAGCATATAACAGCATTAGCCACCAGAACAATACAGATTAAAACCACTGTGAAATTCTATTTCACGTCAGTAAAAAGGGTTATCTTTAAGAAATCAACTAATACTAATGATATCATGAAAAGAAACCCTTACTGATTGTTGGTGAACATGTGAACTGCTGCCGCCTCTGTGGAGATGAGTGTGGAGGTTTTCCCACAAGCTAGAAATACAACTACCATTGGACCTATCTGTGCCATACTTGGCTATACATCCAAAGGAATCTATATCTTATCACAGAGATAGGTCAACAAGGTCATTGGTATTTCCTACACAATAGCTAAGAGATACCCATCTACTGAAGAATAGATAATGAAAATGTGGTACACAGGTACAGTGACATTTTATTCATCTGAAAAGTAAATAAAATTGTGAAATTTGACTGTAGCTGGATAAAGCTTGAAAAACATTATACTGAGCAAGGTTATCAAGACTCAGAAAGATACTGCATAGTCTCTATCCTATGTGGACCTGACCCTCAAATCTTTCCATTTGTGAATTTAGCTTGGTGTGCTACTAGAAGTAAAAACTAATAGAAAAGTTTTGGTTATTGGGGTATACATACATAAACAGCTGGATGATGAAGCTCTGAAGCCATGGGATTATTCACCACAACTCCCAGCGCCACTTTGGGAGTACATCCTTAAGAGTTGGTGGCCAATGAGACCTCAGATGCCCCTCCCCCACCCCAAACAACAGAGAGTATTGTTGTTACTCTTGGTTTCCTCTAGGAAGTTGGTGATAAAACTCTATTCTTGAAAATACCAAATATATTGGTTGGAAATAACAATAATCAAAGTGAAACTGAGATGAAAGCACCTTCCATTATTAGTAGCTCTGACAGGGATAGAAGGCTCTAGACATTTTTCTGCGGGGAAAGGACAAGAAAACATACCCAGAGTCTTACTCAGCTGTGGGCTCTACAATATGTAATGCCAACTTATTGCCAACACATATGTGTACCTACTGATATACACATATGAGAGAGAGAGAGAGAGAGAGAGAAAGAGAGAGAGAGAGAGAGAGAGAGAGAGAGAGAGAGAGAGAGAAGACTATAAATCCAGTCAAAAGTCTATGACTAAGGTGCTCCTGGTCCTAGGGTGAATTGAGCTGTTAAGATGCTGCCAAATTGCCAAGCTGCCTTCTAAATAGTTAATTTTACTACCTACAAATGTTACTTTCAGCCTTTATCATAAAAGTGTCTCTTTTCAGCATACAGAAGGAAATGCAGAGACATATGGCTGCCCAGGGTGCTAGCAAAAAGTGGCCGGTGAGTGATCATTCTTAAAAAGGACATGTAAACCACTCCTTCTAAGGTTCAGGATTCATGGCATAAGAAGAAAGAATGTAAGAGCTGGGAGGTGAGGTAAAGGGCTGTGAAGCGCTGTCTTCTGGCCATGGCAAAGTCAAGCCAGTCCTGACTTTACAGCAGCTCTAGCTGCCAGCAATGGGACTATAAATGACTGTGACTATCAGCAGTCAATCATGAATCAGGGAGGGAATCACAGGATTGGGAAGGGACAATCATTATCTTCTTGGGTAGGAAAAGTCTTTTGACCAGTAAAGAGCTCACTGAGATCCAGTGGATACACTCAACTCGAGATAAACAAGATGGCTGGAAAATAAAGCAGACCTGATTGTGGGAACAGAGCTTCTAGGGAGTGGGCAGGTTATAGGGTGAAAGGGGAATTTGACAGGGAGGGAGACTATAGCAATCACGATGCACTTATATATGTATGAAATTATCAAAGACAAAGCCATTTAAAGTTACACACACACACACACACACACACACACACACACGCATGCACACACAGAGATGGATGCACACACACAGACACACATGCACAACCACACGCACATGCACAAACACACAGAAAAGAAGCCACATAGCCTTTATCTTAGCAAGTTCAAGACACCATTCTCAGTAATAACTTGAAGCAAAACTTTAATTATATAAACAGTAAAAATAAGCATCACCCGTGTAAAAGGTTTCATTAGAATATTGTCTGGGAGGAAGACTGTGTACAGTGGGAGGTCAGCAGGTAAAGGTGTAGTCAACCAAATGTGATGACTTGACTTTGATTCCTGGAATCCAGAATCTATATGGTAAAAATAAAGAAGTGCTTCCTATAAGTTTGATTTAACCTCCATATGTGTGTCATGGTTCACACATGCAACACACACACACACACACACACACACACACAGTAAAATGTAAAATAAAAAATTTAAATAGAAGAAAACTCATTTTCCATCCAAGGACCCACATTGGTTACCACTTTGGAAGGAAAATGCAGGTGCTAGTCTGAAGAACTATAAAGGGGGACTTGGTGGCAAAATAGAAGTTGCACATGCTTGTAATCTGTGGTGGGGAGATGCCCCTTAGCTTGACAAATTGTGCTAGTATCCATAAAATCTTGCCATGTTTCCTCACAAGTCACGAAGCAGTCATGCCATCAATACAAGGAAACGTGTTCAACTCTCACAACTTCAAGTTTCCTGATTATCCTTGGTAATGCTTCCCAGCTCTCTTCCCAAGCTAACTTACTCTCTCACCCATGCAAATCACCCAGGGATCTGTTTTCTGTCTCTATCCGTCAGTTGACAGTTCCTAGAATTTTATATAGCGGGAATGGGAAAGTGTGCACAGGTTTTTGATTCTCTTTTTTTGCCCTTTCAGCTGTAACTCTGTTTTATCATTTTAGCAGTTGCAATAGGATGTAGTAATATAAGTTTACTGTTTGGTGTCTTAAGCATTCCCCTTATAGTGTTATAATCGTTCACTTCTATTTCTTTCTTTCCAGGTTTCTTTTGATTATAATCACACACTGTACACAGTCTGACTTTATGAGATAAACATTGCTCATTGTTTCCTTAGTGACTAAAGTGTCATTATGTGACTCACAGATGTTTAGATGTATTCTAAACTTGTTCTGTTTTGGGGACTTTTTCAGAAAGGTTATTATCTTTTTTATTTTAGTTTTCAATGAAAAGTAGGAAATAATTTAAACAAACATTTCCCCTCCCAAAGAAATACAACTAGACATTAAAATATATAAAAATGATGCTCTGTTCATTGACTATCAGATTAATTCAAATCCAAGCCACAATGAGGTATTATCTCATTCTAGTTGGAATTACAATTATTAAAAAACAAAACAAAAAAAATGCCTAACGTAATTCTCAAGTGAGAAATGAACTCTTATATATGTGATTGTTAGAAATTTAACTGGCACATCCATTATGTTGAACAATATAGAAGGTTTAGTTCAGAATGGTATGTTCTGGATAAGGTAACCCTTTACTACAATCCCATTATTCTGTCCCCCCAAGGAGGAAGATTCTGAGTTTCATGTCAGCTTGGGCACTAGAGTGAAGCCTTCTCTGAAAAAGAAATCGTGAATTCTAATTTATTCCATTGAAAATGAATCTGACACATGGCCCACGCATCTCACTTTGGATAGACAGTCACATAAAGTGAGATGAGCATTGCCATACACCCACTTGCCTGAGGTATTAATGACAATAGATCAGCTAGCAAATCTGCAAAAGTGCCCACCATAGGATAAATGGAGGCAGTAGAGCAAATACACACAGCAGCATCTTATGGGTCATAAAGCAATGACCCCTGCCGTTGGCAGCAAAATGGTGAAAGGGGTGATATGTTAAGTGAGAGAAGCCACATGCAGAAAACAAGCATCTATTCATTCTTGTATGTAGAAACCAAAATAAAGCAACAATTATTTACTACTTTCTGAACTATTAGTAACTTCCTGAGAGATGAGCAAGCTTTGTTGAGTGACATCTTGGAGATCCACTAAGACTCAAGACCGAAATCATCTCTGCTTTTACAGTCATTAAGTATACACGTAATAAGTCACTACTAGTTTGGCTTAAAATGTAAAGTTTTTTTTAACATTTTAGTGCACAACCTTACATGGAAATCAATTTATTTTATGAAGCCTGTTTCACTTGTTTACCTACACTCTTTTTAGAAACAAGAATTATTTAAGAAAAACGTTTCTTGAATTTTTAAATCTATTTCAGTGTTGTGGAGACGGTTCCTAAGTGATTTCTCTTCCTCTCCAACCATAGACAATTAATGACTGCTGAGGGAATTAACCTCTGCCAAGGACGAACACACAGCTGCTTATCTAATACCAAGTGGTCGGCACTGGGGTGTGTGTGTGTGTGTGTGTGTGTGTGTGTGTGTGTAAAATTAACAGTAGAGGAAAAGAGGTCATCAGAAGAGAGAGGAAGGGAGAAAGGCACATAAAAATTTGGTAAGGGAGAATACAAAATGATTTATTTAAATTTATTTATTTATTTATTTATTTATTTATTTATTTTCTTATTTATTTAAATACACTGTTGCTGTCTTCAGACACACCAAAAGAGGACATAGGATACCATTACAGATGGTTGTAAGCCACCATGTGTTTGCTTGGAATTGAACTCAGGACCTATGAAAGAGCAGTCAGTGCTCTCTTATACTGGTCCATTAACCCAGGCTCTATATTTTAACTCATATTTTAAAAAAATCACAGAAAAATGTGTCTGGAAACACATGATAAAACCAAGTCATAAAACATATAGGTTTATTCCCACAATATGAAGATCCTCAAGAGTTACATGTAATTCTACTTTAAAAAGCTTATTTTTACTTTTGCAATTCTCCTTGATAGTGAAAAAATGTGAATTAATGTTTCCATAAACTCTGATATGACAAATGAGAAAATCAAAAAGTTACCAAATACGAAATAATTTTTCTCCAGGCTTACTGCTTCGTTTGTCTTTGTTCTTTTAATTAATGCATTTGACTGACCTTAAGCACATAGAAAAACACAGAGGACAGTTAACCCATTTCTACTGAGCAACTTCATGTGCTGTTTTGTGATGCAGTTGAAATCTTTCTTTTTACAAGAAAAAATTGCAGTATAAGTCTATTTCATTTATACAATTTAAAAGTGATTTAAAAGAAAATTGACTGTGATTCTATTCAGCAAAGACAGAGTCAGGACACTGGGAGACATATTTTGAACCATTTCTGGGCTCATCAAGGACAGATAATGAAGGTGAACGAGAACACAGGCATATCTCCCTGATAATACAAGAAAAATGCTGATGTAAGACTTGAAAAATATCACCCTCATAGAACAGAAAGAAATGTGTCCCCAATTATCTCATCTCCTACAGAGATAAGAAGTATTTATTCATGTCCATCTGATATTAAATTAATTGCAGAATGCTTTTGTCAGGCTGAGCCAACTGGAGGAAATTCCACCATGAACGTTCATGTGTTGCACACCTGCTGAATTTCCAAATATTTTTCAGATGAATGAGAGAGTGAAATGAGAAGAGACATTCTCTTTTGACCTTCAGGGGTCATGCTGTGTAAATAGCATCTGAATTCTTTACCCCCCAGAAATCTAATATTGATCAGATGGTTTGGGTGTAACACATGTGATGTGTGTAGCTAGCGGTCTCTGGAAACAGTCTCCTCACAGATGTAGCCCAGGACCTGTGAGGCAGGTGTTGGAAATAGGCTTCATCATCAATGCCTGGGTCATGTAGTCCCAAGAGACACCTGCCATAGCCTTTTCTTCTTAGCAATAAGATACTATCTTTGAACCAAAGAACTGACCTCACCAAACACCAAATCTGTCAGTGCCTTGATCTTGGATGTTCTGATCTTCATAAATATAAGAAATAAATGTATATTCCTTCTAAATCATACAGTAGCCTAAGTGGACCAAGACACTGAGGGAAATTCTGAGAAGGTTGCTGGTAAAGGATATTGTAGCAGAATAGCATTTCCTTTGCTCAGAAGTCTGAAAGGACACTTCTGTTCATTAAGGTCAAGGTGAACATTCATCACACCAATTCATATGCTCTTTCAAGGTGTGACCTATGCCACCGCTCTAACTGATGTTTATTTCCTATGTCAGTAATGCCCAGCCATGCACACTCTACAGGGTGACACTCTGCAGCAAATGTTTGTCACCAGGCTTCAAGGTTGAACTCCTAGAGCTCTTCAAAGCCTTTTCTTAAATCCCACTTTAAGAGAAGGCTTGGCCTAACGTCTCCTGGGTAAAACTTTCAGTCCCCTGTTCTGCAGATGACTTGCTTACCTTAACCTGAAGACAAGTGTTTGCATACTTTGCAGCAAAATATTTATAATTTCTATACATTATGCCAACCCCTCCCACACACACACACTATGACCTCTACAGGAGCAGAGAACTTAGTCTATAGACTATGGTAGCCCCAGCATTGAGTGTGACAGTGAGTGAGGCCATGTAATTAAGGCATAGAGAAGATGCTTGAATATATGAGTTTGAAATCCACAATGTTGATCTAAACTAGAATGAGTTGAAAGGCCTTCTCTCATATTAAGACAGTGAGTGTGACTGATGTTATCCAGTAATAGAAAACAGAAAGAAACGGAAATGAGGACTAAGAAGAGATTGCAGTCACAGTTCTGAAAACTAAGTGACGAAGACCACAAGAATGACAACAACAAGCCCCTAGCATTCATGGCAGTCATGGTCTACCACATGGGGCATGGGTAGTTCAGCTATGATGAATAACAAATACAGACTTTCTGTGCTGAGTTGTGGGTTGGGGAGCTCATCCCTAAGAGGCAAATGCATCCTTAGGCTACCAGGCAACAGTTCACAGTCAGATTGTGAAATGAAAGAATAAAGAGGGAGGGGAGGAAAATGGTGGAAGATAAAGTGGAAAGGAAGCAGTAAAAGAGAAGGAGGAAGAAAGGGAAAGGAAAGGGAGAGAGAGAAGGAAGGGAAGAATATAAGAAAATACTGAAAGTCTAAACAAAACTTTAAGAGTGATTTCGTTGTTATTTTTATTTAAAGATGTCTTGCATTGATCCATGGCTACAAATAGTACAATCATAAAAAAAATCTACAGACATAATTTAAATCTACCTTATGTTTAATATGTTATTAAATTCAGTGACTAAGGCTAAGTCCCAAAAGTCCCAAAGTCTCAAGGTTTCAATTTAAGTGGCAAAAAAGTGGTCATATGACTGAAAATGCTAAATCTTATTCCAGTGCACATTGGGTTTGCAATACTTCATTACATGTTCACAAACAAGAGTGTGTCCATGATTGTCTATGTGAGCTCTGTGTTTGTGTGTATATTATTACTGTACTATCTCTACCTGTCTATGAAGACAGATGCAAGTGTGGATGCCCTTTGTTGGATCTTGCTAACTACTAATTAGATAACTAGATATAGTCTACTAAGGATACTGTTTCATCTTATGTGCATATGGAAACATGCTCCTGTATGTATACATGTATATGCAGGTAAGCCTGTGTACATATGTGTGTGGAGACAAGAGGTCAATGTCAGGTGTCTTCCTCAGTTTCTATTGACTTTTCCTTTTGAGACAGGATCTCTCCCAGAACCTGGAGCACACCCACTTGGCCTACTGCCTGAACAACACATTCCAGGGACTCTGTGTTTCTCCCTGCCAATCTCTGGAAGGAAAGGAATGCACCATCATGCCCAACTTTTTCTTAAGATGGGTAGTGGGAATTAAACTCATGTTTCCATGCTCTGTGCAGCAAGCACTCTGTAAGGAAGTCATCTTCTCAGGCCCAAGGATGTGATGTTGTAACCTGAAATTTCTCTTTTGAACCTTGGTTTAGATTTAAGGATTGTGCCTCCCTGCCAGTCATTTTTGGGTTATGTCAATTAGCTTTGTGGAAGAGATGCAATGATATATTAACCTATGTTATTCTGTACATATAGCCAAAGACATGTGGCAGAAAGCAAGGTAAAATTTTAACAGTGAAAATCTAGGAGAACAGAAAGCCACAGACACAAGAACTACATTATCTAGACTGACAGATGAGACAGTCCTTGGTAACTGGGTTTTAGGGGAGCAAAAGGAGAGCAGTGATGGATCAATATGTATCCATCCCTAGACAGAATAGGTGCCTCTTGCTCAGGTTCTGTTTCTTACCAATATTCTAGTCTTTCTTCCCTGGTTGGTAGGGTGTGGGAAGGAGGAGTGCAGCTATAACTGACACAGACATACACAGCAGTTCCTCTCTCTCTCTCTCTCTCTCTCTCTCTCTCTCTCTCTCTCTCTCTCTCCTCCCCCTCTCTGGTTTGTGTGGTTTTAATTATTGACAATCAACAGTGACTTGAAATTTTTAAGTGGAAATTTCTAAATATGAACAATTCTCAAGTTTAAAATGCTTTCCCATTCAGGGTATCATGATGGAATCTCAGGCTATCGTGCTTAGAGTATGAACTGTCCCTTTGCAGGGCAGGTGCTGCCCTGCCAGTGGTCACTTAGTACCTCTTTCAGCCATCAGAATGATGTCCCTGTATCATAGTGCTTGTGTTCCAGTAACTGTTTATCTGATGATTGCCTGAGGGCAATAAAATGATGCTGGTATTTCAGAGATGCAAAACCAAAGTCGTAAAGTATTTAGTTTAAGTACGGCATCATGTCACATAACAACATAAAATAGCATAAATTCAGGAACATAAGATCTTTGAGACTGAGACCACATACCTATAACTCTTCTTGTAGTATCTAATTATGGCTGTTCTATGTGATTACTTGTTCTTGGCGTTGTCCCACTGTGCTTAATTAATGAATTTTAATTAGCTATATAAGTGGGAAAATACAGTAGATGTAAGACTTGGCACTACCCATAGTTTTAGAATTCTTTCACAGTAGTTCTAGATTGTACTTCCCAAAGAAGTGAGTGTTGCTGCCATCTACGCCAATGAAACCATAAAATCAAAACAATTACTGATAAAGATAGATAGAACCAAATCCGCAAAATTATATTGAGGGCTAGGGATAAGCTCTATTGGCAGTGTGTTTCCCTAACACACGTAAAACCATGGACTTAATCCCTACCACCATATAAATTGCTCATGGTGGCAGCATGTGATATCAGCACAAAGTTGTGGCGTCAGAAAGATCAGAAGTCCAGTCATTCTTCACTAAATAAATGAGTTTAATGAGTTTAAGGGTAGCTTAGGATTCACAAGAATCTCACAAAAAAAGCTGTATTGGGAAAAATAATCCAGAATCAAGGAAATACATACCATAAGATTGCATGCATACAACACTGATAAATGAAAGAAATCACTCTGTAATGGAGGAAGTCATAGTGGGGGTTGCCATGGGGTTATATGTATTAAAATATAAAACCTGTATGTATTTAAAATTTAAATTTAATATAAATTAAATTTATATATAAATACATATTTTATATACAATAAATGTCAAATAATATACTATATAAATTATGTATTGATATCAATATATAAAATGTGAAAATATATGTATTAAATTGCTCAAATATTAAATATAGAATTTCATGACCTTTGGCAGATATATGTAACCATATAGTAATCACCAAAAAATTAAATACTGTTATCATTCTAAAAGACATCCAATCTGTATTCATCCAGAACCCATGACAATCTCCACTATGACTTCCACCACCACAGGTGGATTATATAATGTATAAGATATATATTATATAATATGCAATATATAATTATATTATATCTAATGTAATTATCATATATTATATAATATGTAATTGTATATTATACTGTATTATACTATACTTACATTTATATACATCATTATATATAAATATATACTGTATTGAAGGCTGGAAGGGGAATATACTGCATCACTTCTGTATATTGGCTGCTCCTATGAAATAGCAAAAATGCAACAGATCAATAAAACCAAGGAAATTCAATTAATTAATTAATCTGCAGTCTGCTCTATAAATCATCTGTATCTAATAAATCTCAGAGCAGAGAAAAAGAAATTAGAGATTAGAAAGTAAGGATATTTTCATTTTCTATAAGTATGAGATCAACAGAACTTTAAATCAGAGCACTAAAGCAATCAAAAATAAGGTTAGTAACAATATGTCATTCAAAAATACTGTTAGCCTTGAAGTGGGTGATCCTGTAAACAGATACCCCCATTCACAGTGAACATGGACATATTTTATGTGATTCTGTAAAATCTATAAAGTGTGACTTTTGCTATCAGCAGTTTTAAATGTAAGGCCAGATATTTATTTAATTCACTGCACTTCAGTCCAAAGAGTTAATAAATAGTACAGCTCAAACTTCACATTCTTTTGCTGGCTCTCTCTTCTGTGGAACAAAGGTGGCAGGGCTGACTTCACCTTCTGAGAGAACTTTAAGCCTTAGATGTTATAGACTTAAGTGAGCCTCTTAGCATGACTTTGTCAAGCTTAGGAAAGTCAGCCAAGTTAAGCTTTGAGATATGTCTAGTTTTTTTTTCTTCCAGCTACTGGTAGGGATTGAGCACATAAATGAATGAATGAATCATGACAGCATAGTCTTCAAATCATTTTCCAGTTGCACAGCTTCAAAATCATCTACTGAAAATTTTCCGGAGCAGCAATGAAGGCAAACTAATTACAAAGGCCAAGCTAAAAGGCTCTGCTATATGAGTCTATGTATTATTCGTGTTTAAGTAAAAAAGAAGAAAAGAAAGTAGTGTAAACTAGTACTTAAAGAAACAGGGTCAGTCACTTGATGGGTTAGAAATCAGTAGGCTGACTAGAATTTACGTTGTCTATTGATGATGAACAGATACCAACCAGGAACTAAGTTTCTGCAGGTAATTTATAGGAACACAGAGTTGATCCTCTTTTCTTGAACATGGACGTAAGGTTTGAGATCTAAGTACCACAAAAGTACAACAGCATTGTGGCTTGGAAAACTAAAAATGCTATCTTTGTTAGAAAGCTGTAATAGCTCATATTAAGGATTGGTAAAAATACTGTGTCTGTGCATTTGTTTCTGGGATAGACTGGTTGTCTTTTCACATGACCTCGTCTGGTATCGCTCATACAGCTGGAGTCAGCTGGCCAGTTTCTCGAGGGAAGTCCTGGTAAGGGGCTTCAGCTGGATGAGTAGCCAGATGTTTCCTGTCTCCAGAGGGCTAGCTTGAGTGTGCTCACTTGTCATCCAGAAAGAAACAGCAGGATGGTTTAATACGGATGAACACTTGTCTCGAGAGCCTGATGACCTGGGTTTTATCCCCAGATCCCATTGTGGGAGAAGAGAACAAACTCCAGCAGCTTGCCCTCTGACATCTTCACACATAGTATGGATGTCTGCGTGTGCTCATATGTTCATATTTAAAAACATATCAATGGCAAACTGTTGGGTCCAATACTCAGGGACTGAAAAGCTTCTCCTGATTATATTCTTTTCTACAAGCAAGTCATCAGTTGAAAGAGTAAGAAAATGGACCCCATCTGTCAATTCAGGAAGTTAAAATAACTGGTGGCCATTTCAAATGTAGTACACACCATCTTACATTGTCACAATCATTTATTTTCTTTTCACATATGAAACACACTCAACACCTTCTAAGAGTATCAAGAGCAGTAGCAGACATAAAAATCAGCTAGGTAAAAAGCTCAGAATTGAAACAAATGACACAGTGTAAAAATCATTCCACTTCTCTTTTTGTGAGAATTTGCTCTCTCTCTCTCTCTCTCTCTCTCTCTCTCTCTCTCTCTCTCTCTCTCTCTCTCTCCCTCTCTCTCCCTCCCCTTCCCTCTCCCCCACCTCTCTCTCTCTCTCTCTGTCTCTCTCTCCCTCTCTCTCCCTCCCCTTCCCTCTCCCCCACCTCTCTCTCTCTCCCTCTCTCTCTCTCTCTCTCTCTCTCTCTCTCTCTCTCTCTCTCTCCACTCATAATCACCAGACATCAATGTTCTTATGCAGTGGCTGAGCATCTTCCTCTATTACTCTTTATTTTTTGAGACAGTGTCTCTCACAGAACCTGATTCTCACCATTTGTGGTAGACCAGATGACCAGCAAGCGTCCTGCAACCCACCTCAGTTCAGTCTCTCTCTCAGTTCAGGTATTGGGATTACAGACACCTGCTGAGGTACCTGGCTTTTATATGAGTTCTGGATATTCTAACTCATTTTTCCATGTCTGCACACCAACCTCTGTACCACTGAGCTGCATCCCAGTCTGCATGCTACTTTGCCACTAACACATTCTTCTGTGGTTTTAACACATCTATAACCATGCCTTGTGGCCCCTAATATGCTTCTAGAATGACACTTCTAAGCCTTTAATCTTCCTTTGTTTTCATGAGTATCTCTTTCTTCACTTTTCCAAAGTTCATAGTCAACAATTTCCACACTAGATATGATATTTTTCTTTTTTCTACAACAATATCTGTTTGACTATTATTTTCATGGTGTGTCTCATCACAAACATATAAATTTCAGAGAGAAGCTATTGTACTTAATTAGTTTTGATAACTGAGACATTGTCTTGCTTGTAATAGAAATTTAATCAACATTTCCTTGACTAAGAAACAGATCTGAATCCTTATACATATCTCTCTATGTATATGCAGCAGGAATCATCTTTGTGTAAACATGATAGATATATGACTTAAAATAAATTTTTTTTACATAGTGCTTCATAAATTCCTTTACCAGGTAGTTCTAAAATGCAATTGATCTAAACTTTTGTCAGAACATACTTGATAGTCTTTGTAAACTTGGCTAGCATTCTGAGAAGAAATCACATCTCACTGTTGTTATATCTCTGATTACTGCTGAAGCTTGTCCTTTATTCACTTGGGCTGATATTGTTTTCTCTAATGTGAACTGCCTGCTTATGACCTAAACCTACTTTTCAGTTATTGACTGGGTCATTTTGTCTTTAAGCTGTTAATTATAAATTAATTAAAGTAGCACAGACATTTTCCCAGCATGTCACTTGTCTTTTATATATGTTATCGTTTGATGTATGATTTTAGGATTTTATCATCTTGTACCTTCTGAGGATTTTTAATTCATGTCATCTGTGATATACTGGCTTATCATGGAATCACAGGCAGGCTTTTTTTTTAATCTGTCATTGAAGCCATTTGAATTCACTGGGAGTTGGACAAACTGCTTCTGCCCTGTTGTTTCAGTAGATTATAAGATCACAAAAGCAAGAACTTTCTTGTGGTTTGATCACTAACATGTAGTTGAACCTTATACCTGTGGTTTTTGCATGTAAATGTCATGTAATTAACAAATAAGTTGAAAGATAGTGAGTTTGAATTAATTTCACTATATAAGAGTGTGTTTTCCCAAATGACATGCCTTTCAATTTAGATAGTGTCTTTTTGGAAAATTTAATATACATTTTTAAATATTACTGACTTCCCTCCCACTAGAGATACTAAATAGAATACAGAAATTGTAAATAAGGAACAGTTGAAAGAAATAACTTCAGGAAAAGGATTTAGTTCATATATTTTCTGGAAAGCCAAATTTCTTTATTCTGAAGAGTAGATGTTTCTAAATTAGAGTAAGAGTCATGTCACTTTCTGTGATGCAATGAAACTTTACCATACGCAGGAAGGCTGGGAGGGAAGCCAATGTCAGTAAGAACCTGCTATTGTCTGGGTCCTTGTAGCCTTAGCTCTCACAAAGGCTCTGAGAGGTTGGTATTAGCTCATTGTAAGTGATGAGAAGACAGAGACTTAAGGATATTACAGATTCGGCCATGCCCAGGTTCCTAGAGCTATATACCAGCAAAGATAGACATTGAAAAACCCAGCCCATTGCACTGAAGCCAAGGAACTCTCTCTAGTCAATAGAATGGATGATACTAAGCAGTTGCCTCTTCTTTCACACAACCTTTTCTGACAACATTTTATGAATCAGAAGCCCAGGGTCAGGTTGTTGATTTGACATAGAACTCCTAGAAAGAAAGAGAAAATGTTCAGCCAGATGAAGAAAGAATCATATTTTTAAAATATCTTTGCATTTATATAGGATCAATAGATATATAGCATATATTCATATTATAATATGAGGAATAAAATGTTGAAATATATAGAAGTAAGCTTGGTCTTCTTTTGACTTGTATGCTGGTTATCCAAGCCTAGAGTGGACAGGATAGTCTGCCTCTATGCACTCAGAGAATATGGATAATATGCAGTTATTTGCTGTTTCTTGTTTCTGCTCATACCCCTCTCTCTTCCCTCTCTCTCTCCCTGTACTTCTCTGTTTTACCTTCTAATAAGTCAGTGCCATGCAGGTTCCTTTTCCCCTTTCTCTTTCCCAATGTCATATATCTTTCTTGAACTGTTGGACTGAATATTCTACTAGAACCATCCATTAGACATCCTCACTGTGTGGAGAATGAGGAAAAGAAATCTCTCAACTAAGAAAGACCACAAGACCTTGTCTGAATTTCAGACATCATCTCTTACAATATGACTCTGATCAACAATCGAAACAGGACCATGGCAACAGATGAGATGTGTGCTGAGTCAGGTGGAGAGACAGATGAGTCTATAATACATGTCAGAATATTGAAACAGGACCATGGCAACAGATCAGATGTATGCTGAGTCAGGCGGAGAGACAGATGAGTCTATAATACATGTCAGAATATAAGGGTGGCAGAACGATGAAAAGAGAGGGAAAATGAAGGGCAAAAGAGACTCTAAGCATGTAGGTACTGCATTGTTCCAGGAGATCAAGTACATTCCAAAGTGGTTATGGCTAGATGGGCAGCTTGTGGAGACATGTCACACAGCCAGAAAGAGCCTTTGAAGGTGGTATCCGCCCTTAAGTTCTGAAGATTTATGAGGCCATTTCTCATTCTGTCTTACCAGGGATATATCTAAAACATGAATCTGCCGCTTTCTTGAATAGATAGCATTATATAAGTAATATTAAAGACAAGGAATTAGAATTGATTTTAATCCTTTTAAGAAAAATTGGGAGTAAAGATTTGTAGTTTAAAAGAATGGGCAAATTTTTCCGGGACCTCAAATGGCAATTAATTTATTCCAAATGGTTTTCTCACTGTTCCTGCTTTCCTTCCCACCATCATTTTTACTGTGTATGCTGCCTCCAGTGATCCGAGAGCTAGGCAGAAATTCAATGATAAGTCAGACACGGCTCTGACATTGAATGACTTCTATGAAACTCTATAGCTATGCACATAGGGATCATCTGTCATTCATAAACAGAGAAGTTTAGAAATTATCTAAGCAAGAATGTTTGCCAATATAAGGCTGCATTACTGGAAAACTGAAACTAGAGGACTCATAGAAACTAAGGCGAGCAAACAGGGCAAAAGTTGTGGTTAGAAGAAATTTCAACAATTACGGAATGGCTGAGATGGAGGGTTTGACTTTTATAGGTCACTGTGTATATGATAGACAATGCTCTATTCGGTCAGTGCATGTGCCAGCAGAATATATTATAGGAAGAAGAAGAGCTAGCTTGTGGTTGAAGGACTCATATCACCTATGGCAAGGTGAGAGTGACAAGAAGGCAGAGCATGAGCACAGGCAGAATGATGCTGAAGAAGTAGATGGTGACCATCACAGCCTTGCAGGGCAGTGTATGAATTTGAATGAAAATTTAGATGCATTTAATCTCAATGGTAGAGGAAGCGGAAGTGGAAGCAGAAGCGGAAGCGGAAGAGGAAGAGGAAGAGGAGGAAGAAAGAAGAGACGATTTGGACTTTCTAATGGGATCTGAGCTCCGAAAGGATTTGAGCAGAAATGAGATTACAGTGTAGCAGCAAACCAAGAAAGGAAAGCAGTGCTTTGGAATAAGTTCAGAATTGACACCCTTGCATGAGGTGAATGAGGATGTGCCACCTGTATATTTGAGATGAAGCTTGAAGGATGGCCCTCCAGTAGATGCTGGCATGACTGTGTTGTTTCCTCAGATAGTGTCACAATAAGTAGAAA
This sequence comes from Rattus norvegicus, assembly GCF_021556685.1. Classification (NCBI taxonomy): domain Eukaryota; kingdom Metazoa; phylum Chordata; class Mammalia; order Rodentia; family Muridae; genus Rattus; species Rattus norvegicus. The sequence continues at coordinate 121,081,644 of NC_141536.1, forward strand.
GTCCACTGATTAAACAAGGGGACCATGGGATTTATTTTAAAATTCTTGCATTTGTAATGCCTTAGTAATATTCAAACCAAGATATCAGAGAGGCAGATGGATGAATGAGTTTGCAGTTCAGAAATAAGGTCCGTGACAGAGACATCAATTTTTTGAATCAAGCAGGGAGGGGCAATAATTGAAGCTGCTAGGGGAGCTAGCTTCTCTTTAAATATAGAGTATGAAAGCCTAGAGAAAAATCTTGAACAACAGTATTTCTTGGTTAGGTAGTCAAATCTGAATTGTAGATGGAAGCAAATTAAAGAATGCAAGAATAACAAAAACATCCTATTGTCCCAAAAATAGGAAATGAATGCTTTTAATGTCAAGGAGCAATATACATGTAAAGTAATTCTGAAAAATAGGCCGAGGTGACAACTGGAACATGTTTGATTTAGGATTAACGACCTTTCATTATTACATGGAAAAATCAGGTTAAAGACCAGAGCCAATCAAGCCAGGGAATAGTCATGTCCTACTGGATAGAAAATGGCAAACACCTTTGAGATAGCAGAGAAAGGGCTAGAAAGGATTAGAATTCAAACTTTGGGTTCCTGGTCAGCTGTTTGGAATATTTAACAGACAAAAGACAAGTTGATCTTTCCCTAAGTTCTATCTGCTCATATACTACCGGTCAAATCAGGCCATGAGTCCATATTTAGGACCAAAGGTTTGGAAAAGCAATTATTCTACTTTAGTTGGGGGAAGATTGTAGAAAGACATAATTCTGGGATATGTACACAGGAAGTGTAAAGCATCGAGTCCTTAGTGCTGCATGTCAACAGTACTGAGGACTGTTCATAACGCCATTCCACCATACTCTCCATCATTCTCATGTGTGTCAGTTTCTCCAATGCCAGGGAGTTGTTTAAGCAGAACAAAAGAAAAAAAAAACATTGCTAAGAAATAGGGTTAAAATAGATAAAAGGTTGAGAACCAAAACAGTTTAAACAGTAAGTAAGGCAGAGTGTTAGTTGATTTTATGATCATTGTGATGATGCCCAATTGAAATAACTTAGGACAGAAAGGTTTTTTGTGGTTCATGGGTCAAGAGTGCTCTCCATTATGGTCAAGACAGCATGTGTACCGGAGTGCTCTGGGGAGCAATGGCAAATGGAGCTTGTGGGACCATTTATCCACAACTTAGCTGGGTGGGAAGCAGAGAGAGAGTTAGACTTGCAACAAGAAGTACATACCTTCAAAGCCTTCCCCCTGGTGGCCTATATCTGCTAAAGAGGCCACACTTTTGAAATTTCCATAAACTTAAAAAACAAATGCTACCAGATGGGAACCAGGGCTCAAATAATTGAGCCTGTGGGGAACATTTCATATTTGAGTTGTAATAGACAGGTGTTGATGTAACTATTAATGTATTAAGTATTAGCTGGGTAATGAACAGTGATATCATAGAAGATGCTCCAAGATCAACAGAATTAAGCTAAACAAAATTAAAGCAAAATATTGACAAGGAGATTGTTAAAGTCAGAAGAATTGTTTAATTTTTTATGATATAGAACTATTGAATAAGATGACAAGATCCAAGGAGTGGCAACATGTATGAGAGCTGAGGGGTAGGCTAAAGAGAAAAAAAGGTAAGCAAAACCCTTACTTAGTAGCATCTTTGCTACAGGAATGTATTCTGCATGTTACCACAGCAGACATGTTAACACCAACACAGCCATAAAATCTTGCACCTACAATGGTGTCCTGTCTACAAGAAAAAAAAATCTGTTTTGACTTAATGCCTCTTCCACATGATGGAACTCTTCGGGTAACCAAGAACCTCCATTGGGATAGCCCAGGTTCCTAGGATAAAACCAAACAGTCGTGTTTCATTCTATTTTCTTCAAGTACCAGTAAAATGATGCTTGATGATATTCTGCTATACCAATCCATCAGCGCTCTGCTCCGCCATCCTCAGAGAAACTTCCCTGCAGCACATGGAAACAAGTACAGGATATCAACAGGCAGACATGATGCTGAGATTGAGAGACCTGGGAACAGCCGCCCCTAAACAGAACGTCTCCATCAAATTCCTCTCATCGGGACTCAAGAAACCTCATGGAAGAAAGCATATAAAAGCCAGAGATGGCAGAGAACACCAAAAAAAAAAAAAAAAAAAAAAAAAACAAGGGCCTCTAAATCTACAAGACTGGCCACTTTGTATTATTTGTGAGTATTGTGAAGTGTGATGTTTCCCTAATTTGTTTCTCAGCCTGTTTGAGTAGAGGAAAGCTACTGATTTGTTTGCATTAATTTTATATCCTGCCACTTTACTGAAGTTGTTTATTAAGTTTATGGGTTCTCTGGTGAATTTTTCAGGTCACTTAAGCATACAATCATACCATCTGCAAATAGTGATATTTTGACTTCTTCCTTTCCAATTTGTATCCCTTTGACTTCCTTTTATTGTTTGATTGCTCTGACTAGAACATCAAGTACTATATTGAATAGATAGCGAGAGAGTGGGCAGCCTTGTCTAGTCTCTGCTTCAAGTTTCTCTTCATTTCGTTTGATGTTAGCTATTGGTTTGCTGTATATTGCTTTTACTATGTTTAGGTATGTGCCTTAAGTTCATGATCTTTTCAGGACTTTTACCATGAAGGGGTATTGAATTTTGTCACATGATTTCTAAGCATATAATGAGATAATCATGCACTTTTTCCTTTGAGTGTGTTTATGTACTGGATTATATTGATGGATTTCCATATATTGAGCCATCCCTGCATGCCTGGGATGAAGCCCACTTGATCATGATGGATGATTGTTTCGATGTGTTCTTGGATTTGGTTTGTGAGAATTTTGTTGAGTATTTTTGCATTGATATTCATAAGGGAAATTGGTCTGAAGTTCTCTTTCTTTGTTGTGTCTTTGTGTGGTTTAGATATAAACATAATTATGGCTTCATAGACTAAGTTGGGTTCCTTCTGTTCTATTTGGTGGAATAGTTTGAAGAATATTGGTATTAGGTCTTCTTTGAAGGTCTGAGAGAATTCTATGCTAAAACCATCTGGTCCTGGGCTTTTATTGATTGAGAGACTTTTAATGACTTCCTTCATTTCTTCAGGGGCTATGGGACTATTTAGATGATTTATCTGAATCTGATTTAACCTTGGTACCTAGTTTTTATCTACAAAATTGCCCATTTCATCCAGATTTTTATTTTTGTTTAGTATAGGCTTTTGTAGTAGGATCTGATAATTTTTTTAATTTCCTCAGATTCTGTTGTTATGTCTCCCTTTTCCTTTCTGATTTTGTTAATTTGGCTACACTCTCTGTGCCCTCTGGTTTGTCTGGCTAAGGGTTTATCTTTCTTGTTGATTTTCTCAAGGAATCAGCTCCTGGTTTTGTTGATTCTTTGTATAGTTCTCTTTATTTCGACTTCGTTGATTTCAGCCCTAAGTTTGATTACTTCCTGCCTTCTACTCATCTTGGGTGTATTTGCTTCTTTTGTTTTAGAGCTTCCAGGTGTGCTGTCAAGTTGTTAGTGCGTGCTCTCTCCAGTTTCCTTTCGGAGGCACTCAGAGCTATGAGTTTACTCCTTAGCACTGCTTTCATTGTGTCCCATAAATTTTGGTATGTTGTGTCTTCTTCATTTTCATGAAATTCTAAACAGTCTTTAATTTCTTTCTTTATTCTTTCCTTGATGAAGTTATCGATGAATCAAGGGTGGTTCAGCTTACATGTGTATGTGAGATTTCTGTCATTTTTGTTGTTATTGAAGACCAGCCTTAGTCTGTGGTGATCTGATAGGATTCATGGGATTATTTCAGTCTTCTTGTATCTGTTGAAGCCTGTTTTGTGCCCAATTATATGGTCAGTTTTGGAGAAGGTACCATGAGGTGCTGTGAAGAAGGTATATTCTTTTGTTTTAGGATGAAATGTTTTATACATATCTGTTAAATTCATTTGGTTCATAACATCTGTTAGTTTCACTGTGTCTCTGTTTAGTTTCCTTTTCCATGATTTTTCCATTGCTGAGAGTGGGCTATTGAAGTCTCCCACTATTATTGTTTGAGGTGCAATGAGGATAGGCTTCATATCCAACTGTAGATGGCTAACAGAAGAAGAACTCAACAACATGTTTGGAGGTCCCTGTCTCATAATGCATTATCAGTGCTCGTCTTTTATAAATTATCTTATTTTTAGCACACACACACACACACACACACGCATATATATGTATATATATATATATATATATATATATATATATATATATATAGTATAGCTTATATATATTGCATATATAGTATAGCTTCCAGTTTGGGTTTTGATTAGATTCCCAAGTGTAATGTGTTAGACCATGCCTATATCCATTTCTTGTGCTTTTTCTGGATTCTTTTCCTTCTATTTGTCTGTTTTGTCCTGTTCTGATGTGTTAGCTTTTATTTTATCTCATTATTACACCATCCCTTAGAAGTCTATTTGTTTTCTAATGGGAGACAGAAGCAGGATGGATCTAGGTGGGAAGGAGCTGCGAGGAGTAGCAGGAGGAGAACCCGCACTCAGCATACATTCTGTGAGAAAAAAAAATCTACTTTCAATAAAAGAAAAATAAGAAGAATACAGAAGATGCTAGGCCATTCTTATACTAGATGAAGATCTGAAAAGAATTATGTGTCAGCATGCAAAATGCTTGTGTGGCATGCCAGGAGGTTAGAGGAAAAGTGTGTGAGGACAGGGACAACTGCAGCCGGATTGCAGCAGAGGATGCTTAGATTTGTGGTCACATCAGTGTTCCTAGGGAGAAGGCGGCGTGAAAAATATCATTTCCAAATAAGATGTCACCTAGCTTTTCTCACCACTTTGAAATGTAGAAGGTGACAAAAATTAGCCACCACTACATGATTGTACATGTATATCAGATACAACAGAGACCTCCATGCCTTCTTTGTAGAAAATACATACGGTTTCAGAATTAACTGCTGTGTCCTAATAGATATAACTGTGTGGCCAACAGTCAAGCTAGGTCTACATGCTATGGGATAGACTGGAAAGCCATGAAGAAGGCAAGGGGAACCCCTTTAGGACTAAGTAAGAGAAAGCGGCATTACGCCCTCTTCAGTACGAGATGACATGAACCCCAACAAAGAAACAGTGCCCCTGGAATGATCTTTTTCTGTCCTAGGAATAACATTCTATTCTCAGTGTTGGTTGTCCCCAAAATTTTGAAGGATATGGATCAAACATTGTGGAGTAGAGAGAAGTAATATAAAATTATAGAGCACTAGTATTGCTATATTCTATATTTTCTTTGAACAAGAAACTAGAAATAAAAGAAAACCTTATAATTAAGGCATGTGTATAATCTTTTTAAAATTATGTGGGCAGTAGGGATCTTTAAGTGATACAGTAGTTTATCTGAGATCTCAGAAGTAACCAATAGTGCTAAAGATTTTGCAATATGCAACTTGATGTCAAATCTAGCCTGGCTGCCTCATGTTTATGTTCCTGTTCTAGCAAAGGTACAAGTTCTCGTTTATAGAAAGCCCTCAGTTAATCCATGTTAAAAAATCATGCACAAAGCTTTGACCCTCCTGAGAATATGCTTAAGTCCTTCAGACACAAAATTTTACATTTCCCTTTGCATGATTTGCATTTAGACTGTTGTCAGCATCATCTGTAGTAGGATTCACACACTTGGTGGACAGTTGTTGCTGGGAAGTGTTCCCTAGACTCTAATTTGCTTGTATTTACCCAGAGGGTGAACAAGTCTATGCAGACTGCAGACTTTTCTCAAAGGTCTCTTGTCTTCCACTCTCCCTTACTTCTTAATCCAGGCTTTTATGTATGAATAAACACCCGTGCCTTTGCTCACAGGGCTGACCTATCATTTTCAAATACACACACACACACACTCTCCCTCTCTCTGAGGTAATCTTTATCCAGGCACTTTCTGATTATATTTCACTTTTTCACACTGTTGTCCCAGAAGACGTTGACGTCATCTGGAGACACAGTAGCGCCATCGGCCTTCAGAGGTTCAATTTATTCTGCCATCCGGAAACCCAGCCGACAAGGCAGCCAGTGTTTGGAATTAAGCTTCTGACATGCAGGGCATGGTGGAGTGCAAACATTGGTTAGCGCTCCCTTTCTCAGCCACAGAGGAAAGCCACACTGACTGGTATTCAGGAAAGGGACCTCCTGTTTCGAAGGATTCCTTCATGCTGTTCAGCAATACTCCTTAGGGTGGATTTTCCCATTGGAACTGCAAAGCTTAAACACAAATATTAACTACCTGAAGCTGCAAATAGCAGCATGGTACATTAAAAAAATAATGAATATTTTAACCAGCCTTTGCCCAACCAAGAAAAATATTATGCAGAAACAAGGCTGATTTTAGAAAAATGCCTAAGGAAACATTTTTTTTTAAGAGTTGAGCTTCCTTTCAAAGTTTGTTTTTGCTAAACATTCGTAGTTTTGCTTTTTTCCAACTCAATTTTTATTATAAGAGAGGTCTCCCACATGTGCCTGACATTTCTTTCAAAATAGTAACTAATACACAAAACTTTGGGAAATGGTGGATACGCTCTTAAAAGAGACAGAAAGAAGAAAATGCGCTGCTCAGAAGTGAAGGCGCCTCATTGGAGGGATGAGTGCTTGAGGCCTCAGAGCCTCGGGGCCTCTCAGCCTTTTGACTACGTGCATGTTTATCTTCTCTTTTATCAAATAGAGTCGCTTTGTTTTGTTTTAAGTTGATGGAGGGAAATTGTGCATCTTTATGTGGCATAGTGTGACTTCTCATTCCCATGCTGTTGCTATGTCTGACGATCTAGACAAGAAGTCCATCTACCAGCTCAAGCACAGTTTTTAAATGTGTTGGGAAAATTAACTCTTCTTTTCTAGTCGCTTTCAAACCTACTATTCTTAGTCAAAATCACTATACAGTGCAATAGGACACAGAAACTTACTCTTGTGCTCCTTGTCTGTTCTGTCTGCCGGACTCTTGTAACTATTATTCTATGCCACATTAATGACAGCCACTGTTGAACATTTCAAAAGTAGTGAAATTGTATCTTATTTAGCTTTCCATATCTGCCTTATTTCATGTAGGAAAATGTACTCAAAGTTATCCACATAGCCACGAATATGATGAGATTTCATCTTTTTTGAGCTGAACGCTATTTCTTTATCTTTATGTACTGTATTTTCCATATCACTCATTGTTGATGGACACACAGGCTGACTCCATGCCATGGCTATTGTGACTAATGCTGCAACAACCATGTGAGTGTGGATGTCCTTTAGAGGCTGACTTTATTATTTTCGATTTATACCCCGAATTATATAGTACTGCAGTTAACAATTTTTGGAAGAACTTCTACAATTTACCTGGCTCCCATGATATGCCTGGTGGTGCTGTCTCATCTGTCGTCAGAGGAAGACATAGGTGGTACAGAGCTGTGGCTCTGGGGAAGAATATGTACCTGTTAGATAGCTTCTTTGACCTTCATATTGTATTTGATAAAGACCAAAATGACTCTCTTCTAGAATTTTTATTCTCAGTTAGTGAAATATGAATTGCAGCCTAGTCATATAATGCTTCCATTGCTTCAGGCTATTTTCTCTTCAATCCCTGACTTACATTCACTCTTTAATTCCCCATAACACTCCACTGAAGACTGTAGTAGTATTACCTCCTTGAGCAGATGGGGAAGCTGTTATATCGAGATTAAACAATTGCACTTGGAACTATTATGTGCTTGACGAAGAGTTCAGCATCTCTGACCATCACATCGAGCTTATCCATTCACCTTCTCCTCATGTCAGTTATACACAGGTTAAAGAGGCTGAAATAGACTCTCAAAACCTTTTCAAAACATTTTTTGCCAGTGTTTATTTTCTGGTTTGTCTAATTTCATTATGTATCTTATATATGATACATAATGGTTTCAAAACATTTTTTGCCAGTGTTTATTTTCTGTTTTGTCTAATTTCATTATGTATCTTATATATGAAGTTATATAAAATATAGGTCAGGGTACCCCATGCTCCCACCATAGAAATGAACTGGGAATGTTAGGCAGATGTTTCTCTTCCTAGGTGATAAGACAAGTTGAAGTTCATATTATTTAATTCTTAGTACTAAACTGCTAATACTCTGATTGTAGAGCCTATTATACCTATTTAGAGAAAGGGGGCTCCAAGTTCTTGATGTTTGTTTTCAACAGGACTTGTTTGAGTTGTGGAGAAGCAAGAACAAGAGTTGTGATTGTATTACTCAGGATTCTCTAGAATCACAGAACTTACGGAGTGTCTCTATACATTAAGAGAATTTATTGTAACAACTTATACTCTATAGTCCAAATAACCCAACACTGGGCAGTTGTGAATGGGACGTCCAAATATCTAGTAGTTAATCAGTCCCATGGGGCTAGCTGTTTCACCTGGTCTTCTGTATAAGCTGGAAACCTGAAGAACTAGGTTCCAACAGATGTGCTGGCAAATAAGTCCAAGCAAAGAAGGAGTCTTCCTCCTTCCATTGTAGGCTTCCAGCAGAAGGTGTGGCCCAGATTAGAGGTGTGTATGAACACACTGGATCTGGAATTTGTTTTATCTTAGGCTGACCTTGAGCTCTCTTGCCTGGGCCTAAGCTTTTCATGGCCATTATGCATCAAGGTCTCCATGTCAAGATCCGAGTGAGAAGCAAGGAGGAATAGCCATCACAATCCACCCCTTGTCAATTTGACACAAATGCATTGTAAATTTAGAATAGGTCAACGTCCCTTGGGAACATCCTTTAAGTATCTCAACTTAAACACTGATTGACATTCTCTTAATTAATGTTAAAGAAATTGGAAGAAAGCACAAATAGCTATACAAATGTGTTCTTAACAAAATAAAACTGAAGCATTCATATCACCTTCTTTCTGTAACTAGTCACGTGTCCTTAGATGATATTTATAACTGCCTTCTTCTAACTAACCATTTTGTGTTTCCTCTGTCCTCTGCAAGTACCTCAGCCAGTCTTGGCTCTTTTTCTGGAGGAGTGATCCACACCTTCATTCCATATGGGACTGTGTCCTTTGTCATCCTGGGTGGATTAGTGTATTAGTCAGGGTTCTCTAGAGTCACAGAACTTATGGGTGTTCTCTACTAGTAAGGGAATTTGGTGATGACTTACAGTCTGTAGTCCAACTCTCCGACAATGGTTAGCACCAGCTGTGAATGGAAGTCCAAGGATCTAGCAGTGGCTCAATCCTACAAGGCAGGCAGGTGAAGAAGAGAGAAAATCTTCCTTCTTCCAATGTCCTTATGTAGGTCTCCAGCAGAAGGTATGTCCTGTATTAAAGGTGAGTACCACCATGCCTAGATCTGGGACTTGCTTTGTCCCAGATGACCTTGAATTCAGAGATCTCCTTGCCTTAGTCTTCTGGGATTCACAGCCAGTTTGCCTTCAGATCTCCATGCCGAGATCCAGGTCAGAAACTTTTATCTCCAAGCCTCAAGATCAGGATCACAGGTGAGCCTTCCAAATTCTGGCTTGTAGTTCATTCCAGATATAGGCAAGTTGACAATCAGGAATAGCCACTACAATTAGGTTGTTTTAGTTTCCGGTTGGCTTTAATCACAGGATATGGCAGTACTAAGAGACACTTTAAAGGATCTCTTGCACTCCAGATATACTTCTTCTTAACCTCCACTGTGGAGAAGCAATCCAAATTCCCCATGGCAATCTAGATATATCACCACTCCTAACACTGTTATGCCTTTCTCAGCTTGTTGGTTTAAGGCCCTTAGAAACCCAAAATGACCAGCAGGAAGTGTGAACTTCCAGCTCAGTGGAATGTTTGTTGTGGCTCCTGGTAGGAACACTCTCCCCTCTGGAACTAAAACTTCTAGGCCAGCAGAACTGGTTGTGGAGAGAGGAAGCAAAAACTCTCCTAGTGGGTCGCTAGGAGTAGTAGTAAGTGGAACTATGCCCTTTTACACCTCTTGATTCCTGGACCTTGATTCCTGATATATGGGAGAAGCTGTACCATATATCAGAAGCTGATGAAAAGCATATGCTGCCTTCTGAGAAACCCTGCTCCAGCCTGCCCTCCACGCTGCTGCCACCTAATTGATGCTGTAATTGGGTCTTCAAAAGGCCATTCTATCTTTCTATCAGACCGGCTGCTTCAGAATGGTGGGGAACATGGTAAGACCAATGGATACCATCATCGTGGAGCCATTTTCATACTTCTCTGGCTGTGAAATGAGTCAATTTGACAACCAGGTATAGCCATCTAACTGGGATTCTCTATCAGAGATGTGGGAAAATATAAAATGATGGGCAAATAGTGAGATTAGTTTTGGCTACCAACATAGACCTTGATGTCACTCTTTATGTCTGCAGCATAGATCAAAGTTGAAAAGGTTGTTAAGATGTCTGTGAAAATTTACTGAAAATCAACTTTGTAGACTCATTAATGTAATTGTCATGGTTTGTATATGCTCAGCCCAGGCAGTGACACTATTAGAGACTGTGGCCCTGTGGAAGTATGTGTGGTTGAAGTATGTGTGGACTTGTTGGAGTAGGTGTGTCACTGTGGGTATGGGCTTTAAGACCTTCATCCTAGTTGCCTAGTTGCCAGTATTCTGTTAGCTGCCTTAAGATGAAGATATAGAACTCTCAGCTCCTTCTGCACAATGTCTGCCTGGATGCTGATGTGTTCCCACCTTGATAATGGACTGAACCTCTGAACCTGTAAGTCAGCCCCAGTTAAAATTTGTTCTTTTTAGAGTTGGTTGGTCATGGTGTCATTCATAGCAGTAAAACTCTAAGATAGCCAATGCTTCATTTTTTACATTATATATGATAATATAGCTTCTCATTCTTCTCTACTCAGGCTATTGTCTTAAATACCATAAAATACACTAAGTATCAATAAATGACATATTTCAATATTTGGTAATAATCTGATATAAATAAATGCTCTTTGCCTTCTCCTTAGCATAAGAATCTCAGTGGATGTGATCTTTCTCAGTTAGAAAGCTAGAAGGCTTTTATTTGACTATTTTGAGTTCCATCATTTAGGATCATAGATACCATGTTTCAGGTTATTGTAATCCTCTCATTGAGTCATCTTGCCCCCTCTCACACCTAATAACTTAGCTCTGTTGTCGTGTCATTTGATGCCTGACTAAGATAGTGGGGTAGCAGAAGTCACCTGAGGATACTCAGCAGCATATATATTAAATCATGCATGAAAATTTAGTAAGCATCCTCTGTACAAAAGAACTGTTTTATGTACTGAGCCAAAATCCAAGTATTTATTCTTGCCCACATAATGCTTATATCCTAAGGACACTGGACAGAGGTTCAATGAGGTTCCAATCTTTCTGTTTGTTTGTATATAAATTAATGAATACATATGCTAATATAGATGGTGATATAAAGTATAGGAAAGTAAATATTAAAGGGGTATTTAAACCAGAACAGAGATAGCTAAAAATGTCAGGCTCTAAGAATGATTTATAAAAGGCTATTGTAACTGTGTAAACACACAGATGCATATAAAGTGCTTTAGGCAGGCAGTAGCTTACATCAATGATATTTACTTAGAATGTTGAGAAGTCGAAGTTACGCAGAATACAAAATAGCCAATCTGCACTGGAAAGGACCACGATATATGCAACCCAGTCACAAAAATGGGAGAGGAGTGTGCTTTACATGTCCATGGTTTACCAATGGTCCTCAACCTTGGTGTGCTTCAACATCACCTCAGTCCCTTACTAAGACATGTATTCCTGGGTGCAATCCAATCTTAGCATGTATGAATTAGTGCTTTCAGGATGGAGCTTAGGAAACTTTAACAGATGACTCCATAACTCTTGGTTTGAAGACATATGGAGAATCTTTGCTGTAGTAGATCTCTATTAATTTTGCTTGCTTACTGTAGATTTTGCTGTTTGAAAGTGAACCTTGAGTTGCTTGTTCAAAAATATCTATTCTTACTCAGTTCAATCCATAGATACTCTTACCTTTGTCACAATGAGCCATTGAAAGTTGGACAAATGATTCTAACAAATATTTTGAATCTAATCTGGGACACACCTGAAACTATTGCACAGAAAAGCCATCAAATCATGGAAGGAGAAATTTTAACCCAATACATAGATAAACATCTCCCCAAAGTAAAGTTGAAATAATTAAAATGTTATTCATTTTTACTTTTTACATTTATTCATTTATGTATATACTTATGTATTTATTATGCATTGTTTTAGGGTGCACACACATGATGTGGCAAAAGACAACTTGGGCCAAATCTTTCCTTGTACAGTGTGGATTCTGAGGACAGATCAAGTCCTCAGGATAAGGGCCCTGACTGCTGAGTCTAAATTCGGACTCTTAAAATCCTATTTTCAATGTAATAAAATGTTAGTGCTTGATGTGTTTACTTTGAGAGAATTTAAGTTAGATCCGCATCTGAGTGCAGTTTCAGGCACATCTGTTTAGATTGTGCTAAACTGATGGCATGTGCTTCTCAGTGTTAATAAATAGTACTTTGCGAGTCCTCGTTTTCTTCACCCTTCTGAAAGAGTTTTCAAGCATCAACATCATAAAGAAGGAAGGAATCGCTCAAGGAACTGCACATCAGTGTTTGACATATGTATGTTCTACTTTGGGCCATCATCACTGAAGGTGTGTGTGGCCCCCTAAACTAAAGAGCCTCCTGTCCTCCAAGGAAAACACCTACTCCCTGCCCCTGAAGAAGAAATATAACCCAAGCTAAATCCTTCATTCTGGAAAAGCTGCGCTTATCCGTTCTACTACTCGTTCTCAGTAAGTAAACCCAAAAGGCCTTGCTGGAACCACCAATCTTGTTTCCTATAAGAACCCTAGCTTCCCCATCCCCAGGAGGCACAATTTTCATTTCAAGGGGAAGATTGTTTGCTTGTCCTAGTAATAAAAATGCTGTCTGTTTCTGCTGAGGTCAGCTTTACTTGCCCTCATCTTCTTGTTTCCTGGGTCAATCCTGATCATGTTGTGCAGTGGGTTATGGATATATTTTGATTCAAACAGTAAGTACTTTAAAATTAGTTGGCTAGGAGAGTCTTTGCCTCTTGAGAGGATTCATTCCTTGTACTTGGTCTGCTGTGTTTAAGCTAGCACAGCCAGTGACTAGCTTCCATTAGGAGGACGTTTGCTCAAATACAGGAGCAGCTTGTAATTTGTATCCACCTTGAATGACTGTTCTCACCTGTGTTGCTCTCATTGTGCCTCTGCATATTATCCTCTGTGTTTATTGTATGACAAGTCAGAAAAGTCAATCAGAAAGAAAGCACAGTTTAGAGCTCCTGGACTTCCGGCATGTTTGTCTCATTTCTATAGACAACATGCTTGCTAGTAATAGTCCAAAGCCATAATTCAGGGATACAGCAGAACTCTAATTAGAGGGGAGAGGCACACAAAGGATACACATGTCTTGGAGTATGGAGAACAGGGCCCCCCATGTGGTGGCTCATCAATGACTGCATGCTCTCATGTCTCTCTCTCTCATGGCCTTCCCTGCCCTCTTTCTAGGAATTTCCGTCAACGCAGATTCTAAACATTGCTTTCCTGTGACTGTTACCTTATTTCTTCTTCATCTTTTTTTTTAATCTACATTGTTCAGGGTTGCTTCACAAGTGTCTAGTCAGAAAGGGAGGAATAAGGAAGGAAATGAGAGAAATGAGCAGCACTGAAACTCATACATAGAGTTTAACTCTTTGTTCGCTGATTCACTAATGTGAACTGATTGATTTACTCACAAGTTACATGGCCAGTCGCTAGAGCTGTGGTTTGCTACGTCTCACTTGGGTTTTTGGAGAGTAAATCGCACCATCTTTGTCATCCTGTCGCCCTCTCTTCTGTTCTTCCATCTTGCTTCTCCTCCTTCCTTTGTTCTCCTTGGACACTTCCCGTCTCCATGTTCTCCTTTCTTTTCTCATGTGTCAGATCCTGAATCCAGGGCTTTGCTCATGCTAAGGGTATGCTCTGCCATTGAGCCATATTTTAGCCCCTTAATAAAACTTTTCTCTACAAATAAAGAATTTGACTTGCTGGGATTGAAGGCCTTAAACCCTTTTCATCACAGTTAATTAGATTCCTGACTTACTCCATAGCCATTAGCTCTGCAGGCAGGACTTGTGCACTTCCTCAACGTCAGGTGTCAAACCATATTAAAGCACAGTTTACCTTAACATCAAAGACAGTCCCTTTCCACCCTAGCCAAGTGGACTGTATCGATACAGAGGACACTGGTAGCTACTGTCCTCTGTATTGATCCCATTGCTTATGTATATGTGAAAAATTATTCTACCTTAACTTGAATCTCACTATTTCTATAGTTTGTGCAAAAGGTCAAACACATACCAATCTGGAAAATACTCTGTGGGACAATGTAAAAATTCCCCATAGCAGCAGAAAGACACGGAAAAAAAGAAAGGGAGGTCTTGTTAGATGGACTATAAGTTTCTTATCAAATGATGCCCTTCAATTCCTCAGTGGAAGGTTTGACGAGAGCCTGCAGGAATTAGATCTTCTAACCTTGAGTTAGGTACCATCAGCAGCTATTTGAGAAAAAAAATCAAAAGCACCAAATTCATCTCAAATAAGTTGGGTCAAAAATCGGGAAGGGTAACTCTGAAAAGCACTGGTGATTTAAAATCTTAGCTCAACTGCAGAAGAAATGCAGTAAGACATTATTGTCCTTATTGGACAAAGTAAGGAGAGAGGTGTAATATCTTCCCTAAGTCCGTACAACTACCAAGTGCGAAAGTCTAGCCTGCACACCCTAGAGCCAGTTCCTTTGCTTCTTCAACAGATGACTGGAAACCCAACTCATTCCACAGGAAAACCCGCAGTAAACTGTAAAGGGACATCATCTGATAAAAATGAATTCCATTTTGTTAACAGAGAGCTGACCTTGGATTTGAAACACACTGACAACCAGGTGGATTTTCATTTCATGATACAGATAACAAAAACAGAAGGAAGAGGGGGGAGGAGGAGGAGGAGGAAGAGGAGGAGGAAGAAGAGGGGGAGGGGAGGGGAAGAGGAGAGGCAAAGAAAATTTGGTGGAGTTAATTTTGAAATTGACTCCTTTTTTATTCTTCCCTCTTCCATGTGAAGCTTAGGAAGGAGTTTCACCTCACATTTTGTGTGTGTGCGTGTGTGTGTGTGTGTGTGTGTGTGTGTGTGTGTGTGTGTGTGTAGGTGGGAGGGTGTCTTTCTGATGAATGACAGATTCTTCTTTCCAACTCCTTCCATTGCTTAATACATTCTGAATATTCTTGTGTAAAATCAGCTAGGTTAGTCTGCTCCCCCCCTTCTTCTCAGAAGGGAAAAAAGACAGAGTATGTGGGGGACAGTGTGACTGGAAGGTAGAGCGCAGCCAGTATTCTGCAAAGGCCATGAATGGATAATCACTCTGTCACAGCAAATATACTTTGTCCTGAACCATCCTGTGGTTTTCCAGAGGAAATCAGCTTTCTCTGCAGGAGGCCAAGCCCAAATGAGCTCCCTGCAGCACCTGTGGGTCTGAGCACCCAGTAATTATTCCACTATCTTGCCTAAACACAAAGGCTGTGCGACCCTTCTGTAACCTCTGACCTTTGCCAGCTAACACAAACTAATTATGTTTGCAGCAGGAGGGTAGAGAGGCTGCTGGTAGTCCTCGGTGGGAGTTGTCCTTCGGGTTTTGTGCCACTTCGTCAGTTCAGGCCATTCAAAAATGTCCACCTCCAATCCAGAATGTTGCTGGGCAAAAAGCACTTAAAGAGATATCCAGAGGCCATTATCACAGATAAACCTCACTGATCGGGACTTATTAACCCACCTGAGCGGCTCGCATGGTCGCTCAGCAGCACCAGGGAGCCGTGTCACTGTCACTTAGTAGCAGTTACAGCCTGCTCAGAACAATTTTCTTATTTTGTTTTCTTTTTTTGACAGCTTGTTAATGGCCCTATGATTAAGTGTAAGGGATAACCCAATCCAGAGACACCTAAGCAAGGTTAGAGGTTAATTGACAATTTCTATCTCAATGGTCTGAGACCTTGCAACCTTTTGCTGACTGAATACTCTTAAATAAAGGAGAGAATGTGATACAATTAGTTGGGAATAAAAGTTGGCCACACTCACAGATGGGAAGGGAAATCTCGACAAAGAACCCAGCAAGAGGGACCACCTGCTATATCCAGATGCACAGAATATTTGTGGCCATTTATCTGGTGAACGAGGCAGAAAGAGGTATATCTGTCACTCACAAAAGCAAAAAGCAACTGCTATAAACAGTAGGCATCCCAGTGCAATCGAAATTCCAGAAGCTAGCCGCGGCGGCTTCGGGACATCTCACGGGCTACCAAGGCATTTTTCTGGAACACACATTCAAGTTTCTAAGTCACTGCCTTTCTTGCTGGCCTCTGGGATTGCAGGCTGTTTGTTAAAGTCCGCAGCCACAGGTGGCTTCACAGTTGAGAGGAAGTAGCCCAGCGGGATCTCCTCCACTGTAGTTGAGGTACCTTCCTCATCCCTTGCTCCGGTTCCCTTCATTCTTAAAAAAGCATCCTCTCTCCAGTGCTTGGAAGTCATCATCAACACACTTTACCTTACATTCTGCAGCAGCCTTGATAAATGGGGGACAACGGCAGCATCATTAGAGGGTTCTGGGCTTTTCATTTCTCACCTGTTTTTCTGGTTTGGTTGGGTTTGGGATTGTCCCTCCCCATCACAAAGTCCTATTCCCAGCTGCCAGATCCTTCTGACTGGAAGCTTGCTAAAAATTGCCAACTCATTTTCTTCCCCCACTCCCTCCCCCAACCCCACTTCTTTTTTCCAGTGCAGCTGGTGCCAAAATGTGATTTGTTTTGCTCCAGTCACTGGAATTTTTGTTTTCCTTTATTTCAACCCCATGCTGGCTTGCCCACTCGCTGCTGAGTCATCCATCGGCTGCAGGTGTTCTGAGCTGCTGGTATTTATGTCACTTGCAGATGCGTTGGGTAAATTACACCATGTTCCTGCAGTCTGGTGAGGCTTCCCTTTGATCCTGGGCTTCCTGTGGGCCCTGCACATGTGAGGAGCATCACGCACGTGGTGAACTCTTCGATGGATTCTGCCCAGAATACCTCCGGGTATTGTGAACCCTAAGATCTGATGGGACCAACTAAATAAGAGTTTGATAAGAAAACATTCTGAAATCACAGGGTACCACAGTCTAACATATGTGAAAAATTACAAACCAAATTATGAATTAAGCAGAAGAAGTGGGTGTTCTAGCAGCCCAGGGAAGCTGGCACAAAGGGGCTACAATTCTGTTTCTACAGAAAGGCAAGGTTAGTTTGGAAAAGGCCTGGAAGAGAAAATACATAAAGTCTTAGGAACATATATCAGAGGTTTTCCTTCCATTACATCTTTCTTCACCCCTGCCTCTCTTCCCTCTGTTCTAGTGCCCAGGGCAAAGACTGGCTTCCAGACAGGGTCCCTGAAATCATAAATAAATAAAATTTATTTATATTCTAGATACACAGCATCCAACAGAAACTAGGACATCCTTGGTCTCTTTTGTGTGAGAAGGATGGATTTTCTTCATCTGGGAAGGCTCAACATATTATCTTCCTGTATGGATTTACAAATTAGGAAGGGGAAATCTGTAGTCCTAGGCAAAGGCATGAAGGGTCATTTTCCATTTCCAGAGGCCTTCTTTGGAGGGGGGTGGTACTGCAGGAGATTCCCAGAATGATTGTGCTGGTGCAACCAGTCCTAGCAAATAGTCCTCACTGAACTGTGGGTACCGAGATAGCTACAGACCTTGGTACAGTGGCTATCCTGAGCTTCCTCTGCAGAGACAGTGTTCCCAGTGGTCCTTAGTAAGTCTCACAGTTTGCTTTCCTAAGTATCTCCCCAATAACAGGGAAACAGCCATCTCTGGACTGTCATTTCGGCTGATCAGCAAAAGCATCACTTGCCACTCTGCAGAATTTCGGAAGAGCCCACTACAGTAAACAGTGCAGACCTAGGAGTATTGAACACAGTACAGAAAGGAGATTGAAAGTGGTTCTCTCCCTGTGTGTTAGGAACTTATTACCACAATGAACCAGAACCAGACTCACAGCAATGAATGCATTCTCCTGCCCAGGGGCAGGTAGGTAGCCTGTGCCCAGCTGGCTTGTACTCAGAGGTTGGTAACTTGGATACAACTCTCTTCTCTGTGCTTTATTCTGGCAATCGAACGTGGTGGGTGTTAAAAGAGGGAACAGGTGAGGTTTCTAGAAGCCCCAGTTGTAGAGTTGCACAATACTAATGCTTGTCCACTTTCAATTGTGTACAGTTACTCAGATTTAAAATCACTAGCATTAGAACAGTGCATATTGGGAATTGGTTCTAATGCTTTGTCTTATGCTCTCCAAAAAGCCAGGCTTCCAAACCTAAGGGTCCCTGCTCCCAGCTTGACTTAAATTGATAATAAAGAATTGCCACACAGCCTTTGGCTGGGCAGGGAGATGGTGCGGGGCTTTTAGATTGTACAGGCAGGCCAAAGACAAAGGGGATTGGGGTTGGGGTTAGGAATCACAATGATCAGAGGGAGAAGGTTCAGATTTAAGAGCTGCAAGAGAATGTTGGTAGACTCTCTCTCTCTCTCTCTCTCTCTCTCTCTCTCTCTGTGTGTGTGTGTGTGTGTGTGTGTGTGTGTGCCTCCCCAGGGGGTAACTACATAGCAGAAATAAAATATAGATTTTAGAAGGTGTTAAATCAGGAATACTGGAGGGAAATGTAGGCTAGCCACAGGGAGGATTAGAAATGCCCAGCCACTGAGCTAGTCAAGGCATATCAAAATTAGCTGGCATGTGTGTGTCTTTCATTCGTGAATCTAGAGCTCTTGGGTGGGTGCAGCACATATGTATGAGATAGGCTCTGTATTTGTGTTAACAGGAAAGGGGAAAAGACTTTGGACCCCTTCCACAGTGATATGCATCAGATTTGACAGGATAAGACCCACTGAAGATCTTGACTACAAACAGAAAACAAAACAAAACAAAACAAAACAAAAAACCAACAACTAAAAAACAAAACAAAAACAATAAAGAAGACCAATAAGACAGAGAACTTGGTCTGCTGATTCCTCAACATGGACAGCCCAATAACTGACTTAGACATAAAATTTTCTCTAGCCAAAATTCAGTTAATTTAGACAATAAATCTTATTGGTTATGGGATCCTTAAGATTCATCATGACATCGTCCACATGGCATGAATGAAGACTTATTACAATGGCTTATTCATCAAATTAAATCAGAAAACAGACAGTTGCCTTTCATCTGCTCAAACAAGGAGCTAGATTCACCCATAACTGATCTGTGCACATTGCACAATCCATATAAATATCTTAACAGCACTAAAATTTTGGTTGTGGGATTCATATGTTACAGAATGTACAGCTTGGGCAAGATTCATCCTCAGGATGCTGAAATTACCTGCTGTTGCAGCCTCCTACCTGCTGAAGCTGTTTCCAGAGAATTGCTTCCAAAATAGCTTCAGGAATAACTGATATACTTCCTGATGGACTTGCTTCATCCAAACTTTCAGACAGATTCAGCCAAAACTTCAGTCAAGCCCTGAGCCTTCTAAGTATACAAAGACTTGATAACAGATTTTAAAGCTAGCTTTCTTAAGTCTAACCAAATTTTCTAATTTTCCTACCTCTCTCCACCCCTTTAAAGAAACTTTCATCACCCCTATTCATCGGTAATAAGTTATGGAGAATATTCATCCTGATCCCTTGGGTTTGGGTATGTGGTTATGGTTACATTGTAAATTATAGGTAGGTTGTTATTTTAATGGGTAATTTAGGAATGGTTGTAATTTTGAACAAGGAGGAAATAGATGCAAAGGATTACTAAATTTATTCTTGAACAAAGCATTATGTAGCTATAGTCTTACATTGATAGAAATCTTTATAATTGATGGAAAATTGAAGATATAATTCTTTTTCCATTGGTACAGAATTTATATACTGTTATAGAATAAGGTTTTCATTGATATAAATTTCTTATATTGATACAAAATTTTAGCTGGCAGGCTAACCAACTGAGCTACCACCCAGACCCAGAGTCCAGGCTTTGAGTTGGCCTGCCCCAAATCTACTCTATCTGTGAACTACTGGAGTAAGTGAAAGGGCTGGTCTTGCAGATCCAAAGATGTAGGGTATCCATGACACAGGGCAATAGTCAGGAGGAGACCCAGGAGGGATCCAATATTGATGATGTCACAGAGGCCAGAGATCTTGAACCAGATCATTAACTCATTGCAAATGAAGATGTGTGACAGATGTGCAGAAAGATATATTGTGGGACAGACACACTGTGACATACTACTGCTTCTACAATGAGTTGTTTTCTATGCTTTGCGTTTCATGGGTGGGGAATTGCAGGGCAAAGGGCAGGTGTGAGGGGATGGGGAGATGAGTGGGACTAGGATACATGAAGTGAAACTCACAAAGAACCCATAACATTTTTTAAAAAGTCAATTGCCTCTTTCAATATAAATGCTACAAATACTTCATGTGATAACAATGATCATGTAAAATACCCAAGAATGTATACATAACTATGATGATAACTAGATAAATTAGTTAATACTGTATCTTGGTGAGCAAATGCATGATCTTCTAGTGCAAAAGCACAGCACTATTGTCTTGTAGTTTATAAACTTCTAATTTTATCAAGGAGATTAAAAACTTATCGATGTACAAACCTATAAACTTATTTCTTATCACTTATGGGGCCTTTAGGAAGGCAGCTATTTCCAGATTGTTGATGTCAGAATCCAGCACTCAATGACTATGTTTTCCAATCGAATGTTTGAATTTCATTGTTTAGCAAGAGTTCCTTCATAAAGTTGAGTTAGTCCTTTACCATTTGAATCTTTTTTTTGAAGGAACTGACTGTGTGCCACAAAATTTTTATTACCAAAACAGCTGGTGAATTATTAATCTTATTACTTTAATAAGGGACCTGTTAATGTCTCATGGTGTTTGTATCTTTGCATGCTCAAGGTATCTGCAAACACCTATGGCAGGCCACTGAAGACAGATCTTCCACCCTTCTTTACCAACACCCCCAGTTTTTGTGGAAACAAATTGGGTTTGTTTCTCCAGGAAGGATCAATTTCAGGTCTCAATGAAGTTTCAGGTGTAAGGTTTCATTTTCTGCCCCTTATTATTTCAAGAAATCTGTTTTTAAATGGATGAGCCATTCTGAAGTGGACAAAAAAGGGAAGGGTTATATTTTTAAAAAGTGCAGTCAATATGCAAAACAGCAAGTATAGGGGGTGAGTGGTAGATTTTGTTCTTACATTTTCCAAGGCAATCACTCTAGAAATATGTTCAGAATTAGAGCCTTAGTTAAAAAATGACCATTAAGGGATGGCTTAGTGGTTAACAGCACTGACTGGGGGGTAGGGGGAGCAAAAAAATTAAAAAAAAAAAAAAAGCACTGATGGCTCTTCCAGAGGTCCTGAGTTCAATTCCCAGCAACCACATGGTGGCTCACAACTATCTGCAATGAGATCTGATGCCCTCTTCTGGTGTGTCTGAAGACAGCTACAGTGTACTCACATAAACAAACAAACAAATCTTTTAAAAAGTGACCATTAAATATAAGGAATTTATGACTAGAAACTCAGGTTCTTGCCACATCAGTCACATTCCCAGTACTCAATAGCCTTATGTGGCTAGTGGCAGCCATATTACAGAGCACAGACCTGGAATATTTTAATCACTGGAGAAAGTTCTATTGGCCAGAATCTAGTCTTTTGTGCTGTTGAAGAGGTATTGAGTAGAGTAGATTGGATGGTTATGCAGAGAAAATGTATGTCTTCAAAAATTGTGTTCTGTGAGATTCTACCTCACAGCAGTCAGAACGACTAAGATCAAAACCTCAGGTGACAACAGATGCTGATAAGGATGTGGAGAAAGAGGAACACTCCTCCATTGTTGGTGGGATTGCATGGTGGTACAACCATTCTGTAAATCAGTGTAGCAGTTCCTCAGTAAATTGGACATAGTACTACATGAGGACCCAGCTATACCACTCCTGGGCAAATTCCCAAATGATGCTCCAACATTTAACAAGAACACAGGCTCTACGATGTTCATAGCAGTCTTATTTATAATAGCCAGCAGCAAAAAACAACTCAGATGTCCCTCAACAATGGAATGGATACAGAAAGTGTGGTATATTTACACAATGGTGTACTACTCAGCTATTAAAAACAATTACTTCATGAAATTCACAGGCAAATAGATGGAACTAGAAATATCATCCTGGGTGAGGTAATTTAGTCACAAAAAATGCATGGTATGGACTCATTGATAAGTGGATACTAGGCAAAGAGCTTAGAATACCGACAATACAATTCACAGAGCATGTGAAGCTCAAGAAGAAGGAAGACCAAAGTGTGGCTGCTTCATTCCTACTTAGAAGGGGGAACAAAATAATCATGGGAGTTAGAGGGGGGGAGGGAGGGACTTAGGAGAGAGAGAGATGGAGGAGGGAAAAGAGGACAGGACCAGGTGTGGGAGGAAACAGGGGAGATAAACAGAGGGTCAGGAATTTGAACATAGGTGTGTAGCAGTGGGGGATGGGGAACTGGGAGTAGCCACCAGAAAGGGCCAGATGCCAGGAAAGCAAGAGGCTCCCAGGACATAATGGACATGACATTAGCTGAAATACCCAACAATGGGGAGAGAGAACATTTTAGAGACCATATCCAGAGGTTAGGCATGGTCCTCAGTTGAGTGATCAGGACCACCCATCTATTTCAAAAATATTAACCCAGAATTGCTCCTCTCTAAAAGAAATGCAGGGACAAAGAGTGGAGCAGAGACTGAAAAAAAAAAGAGGCCATCCAGAGACTACACCTGGGGACCCATACCATATGCAAACACCAATGCTGATACCAAGAAATGCTTGCTGACAGGAACCTAACATAGCTATCTCCTAAGAGGCTCTTCCAGAGCCTGACCGATACAGATGCTTGTAGTCAACCATCAAGTTGAACATAGGGAATCCCAATGTTAGGGGTTAGGGGAAGGACTGAATGAGCTGAAGGGGTTTGCAACCAAACTCCATAGGAAGAACAACAATATCAACCAACCAGACCATTCAGAGCCCCCAAGGACTAAGCCACCAACCAAAGAGTACACATTGAGGGACCCATGGATCCAGCTACATGTAAAGCAGAGGATTGCCTTGTGTGGCAGAAATAGGAGGGAGGCCCTTGGTCCTGTGGAGGTTTGAAGCCCCAACCTAGGGGAATACTTGAGCAGTGAGGTGGGTGTGGGTGGGTGGGTGTGGGAGCACCCTCATAGAAACAGGGGGAATGGATAGAGGGTTTTCAGAGCGGAAATCAGAAAGGGGGATAGCATTTGAAATAAAAATAAATAAAATAATCAATTAAGAAAAAGAAATAATTGTGTTCTGTTTAAGCAGGTGTGTCCTAAAATTTGGACCCAGAGAATTCACTTAATATGGAAAAATGTATTGATATTTCTGATAAGTATGTACTCTGTGCTACATTCTTATTCATGTTATATCATTTTCATCTTACCTAAGAAGATTGCTTTGAGAGAAAAAAGTTAATAGAAAATGACAGTGACCCAAGATCACCATTAAGTGACTATATTCCAACCAAAGTGGTTGCTTCCCCTTGTTTTTGATTTCTTCATTGTTTGTTTTTGTTCATATCCATTATCACTGAGATGGTCACACGGTATTAAACTGCAGCTCTCATACTAGCTAGTTAATGTCAGACAAGGGTAATGACCATGTCTCAAAGAAGAGAGGAGAAGGTGAAGGGAACTTGAAGTTTCAACACACAGGGACAGGTGGAAGAAATTTTAGAAGACAAATTAAGACATTTAGTTATATATATATGTATATATATATATATCATAAAAACAAATTTTAGTCAGCAAGCTTAATACAGAACTTGTCAAATGGTCAAGAATGGGTTCTAATTTCCTTCTGAAGTCAGATTGCATTTGAACATATAAGACTATATGTCGGCTAATCTGCCATCAATCACTGTTGTCTTGCCATTCTCCCTGCTTTGGGCAAAAAGAACTCTACAGCTCTCCGCTTTTCTCAGTGACTCTTAGCTTAGCAATGATATTCCTGAAAAATGTGTTCTGGGGTAGTATGGAATGAGATGGGCTCCCAGATGGGTTATTTATCCCAAAGGTCAGCCCTGAACACATGTACACATGAGCAACACAAAATGGACTCAGCAGATTGTGTGTATATGTGACAATAATAATTAAAGAAGGTGAGATCATGACCTTGAGAAGGAGTTGAATGAGGTGAGGGAGGAGTTAGAGCAGGAAGAAGGAGGCATAGGAATAATGTAGATAGTGTACTCTATATGAAGTTCTCACAACAATACGATAAAGAGTTAAATAAAGGGAATTATCATAAAAACTAGAAACAGAGAAACTAAGAGAAAGTAACAAGGCTGTGAGGAAGAGCAGAGGGATTCATTTCACACAGAGAGATGGTTAGCAATGAACATACTCAGCTTACAGTCTACTACTCTTGTATCACTTCTTAACATCTAAGATTTTGAGAATGGATGTAATCATTTACATTTACCCAAGAGCTAGAGGTGTAAACCAGAACAGTCCAAGGCAAGCCAGGGCATCCTGTCACCCAGGTACACCACACCTGAATGCATCTGGATTTATGCCATTTTCCCACCCCACCTGAATGTGAGCTCAAGGCCACTCCTCACTTTCAGACAATTTACATACAAGTTAGAATCATGATGTAGATGAACAGGGGAGGTGGCCAAATGCATTTTAAATAAAAGTAAACAATACAGAGAAAAGTGTGTGTGTGTGTGTGTGTGTGTGTGTGTGTGTGTGTGTGTGTGTGTGTGTGTTGGGGGGGCATAACCATCACTGAGCTTAAAGAAAAAAATAGTAAGTTTAATATCTAAGAAAGAAAATGGTAAGTAACCAATGACTACTCAGAGAATTTATGCTCAATTGAAAGCAAAACAAAACAAAACATAGTTATCTAACTCTGGCACTGGGTTTGATATTCTACCTGTAGTCTGCCCTTTGAAATTGAAGTAGGGCTAGAGACGTGTCTGGGTAGTTAAAAGGACTGACTGCTCTTTCAGAGGACTCTGGTTCAATCCTCAGAACCAGCATGGTGGCTCACAACCCTCTCTAACTCCAGTTCCAAGGAATCTCACACCCTCTTCTGGCCTTGGTGGACAAAAGAAATGCATGTAGCATACAGACATACATTCTAACAAAATATCTATGAAGTTAAAGAAAAAAAAGAAATTACAAGAATTGTAGAACATTTTGATTGGTACAATGGGTCTATTCATGGTATATAACAGTTAAGGATCTAGAATCATGAACTCCCTACTATGTGTTAGATGGTCTCATATGTGGAGATGTCTCAGGTCCTACTTGATATTTATATGAGTGGAAAAAAAATCTGTTTGCATATGCCTAAGCTAGTTGGTGATAAGCAGAAATCCCAACAGTGGGGTGGATAAGGCAGGAGGATTTCAAACTTAAGACACTTTAGCAGCAGAGTAAATTCAAGGGCAATCTAGGCTGCTTAGTAAGGAAGGTGTTAGCAACAACAACCAATGAAAGAGAGCCAGCCAGCTGTCTAAGCCTAAAAGTTAACTCAATTTTACAAACAAACACAAAGTAACTTCTTACACTTTTTAATGGCAGCTTCTACACACTTTGAGGAAACGAGTCTTTTGTTAGATTTGGTACTTTGTCAACAATAGTTCATTATTGTATAAATAGGACACCACACTTGCAAATGTGGCCATAAAAGACAGTTGCGTTGCTGTTGCTGACACTCAAGATGATCACACTAATGACCAAAATCTGTCTTACAGGAAAGGGATGCTCGAACATCTACATGTTTCAACACTATTGCACTAATCATTGCTTTAAAGTTATTTTATATTGTACTTTTACAATATTATTAGAACAATACATTGATTTAAAGTAAGCCTATGGATAGTTTATAGTATTTGTGAAATTCAATTGACCGTAATAGAGACTGTATTATTAAAAAGTCTCAGATATCAATGGGAACCTATGGATCTTATACCACAATGGATCACAGCTCTAGGGTACAGTTACCTCTCTGTAGTTTCTGATTTTCAGTCAAGAGTGACATAGAAAGGCCGGTTTCAGATGTTACCCAGGTCAATGGAATGACAGCCTCTTAGATGATGACATCCTGCCATCTGTGACTTAACAAACCTTCCGAGTAAGCTTGTATTGCTCTTCTGCATGCAAGGATTTGAAGAACATTGCTCTGGGTAGGATGGAGATGAGTAATGCATTATCTTCAAAGAACCTGTAGTCTAACAGGAGATAAAAAAGATATCACCCTACTTGAGTTACATGAGTAAGAAAATCTAGAGGATCAGGGTGACCAAGAACATAACAGAAATTTGGCAAGAATCTAATGCCAGAGATTGATAATACCAAGCATGACATGCCTTCTCAACTGCAAAAAGCTGGGTTCTGAGACAAGTTGAAACTACACAGCTCTGACTAAAAGGAGTAGACCTCATGCTGTTAAGACTCAGTACAGTCCTAAAAATACAGAGAATATAAGCTGTTCCAGGTCACGTCATTCTCAGCTTTGGAACAGGGAGCACACAGCTGCGTGTGTCATGGGATTTCTGGATTTCTTTAGATGAGGTCTTACAAGAGTGTTCAGAGACTGAAGCTTTCAGGAATCTGTTTCTCAGTGGCCTTGAAGAAATTCTGAATGGGAAAGATCTGCATGCCCACAACATTTGCTGTGCCCGTGGCCTTTCCACCCTATTTTCACAACCAGTTACACTAGTCTCACTTGCCTATTAACTTTTAATGGTTCGAGTTAAATATTAAGACACATTTATTTGATGGCTTAATTCACGGCTGGAAAGATAAACTTAAACAAATCAATATGGTAAACTGGGAAACTCTCAGCCAACCAAATAGAACCATGTCAATGGCTTAAAGGAACCAAAAGAAGTGACGAGGTGAATGAGTGTAGCCTTCAAGGTTCTAGGGTTCACCTCACCTTTCAAAAGACAGTAAAGAGGTCATCACAGCAAGCCTCTCTATGTAGCAGAGAAGAGGGAAAGAAAGGAGCAAAGAAGGAGAAGAAGAAGAAAGAAGGAGAAAGAGGAGGAAGCGGTGGTGAACGAGGAGGAAGAGGAAGAGGAGGAAGATGAGGAAGAAGAGGAAGAAGAGGAGGAAGAGGAGGAAGAAGAGGAAGAGGAAGAGGAGGAAGAGAGAGGCTTTCTGTTTCTAGGTCTCACTTTCAAAGTTGCTCTTGGGAATTGTGTGTGTGTACACGTAGGTGCACATGTGCATTTGTATGGGTTTTTTTGCATTTGTATGTTTTAATCTCAGTACAGTGTGCCAGAGATAATTTCTAAAGTTTGCTGTATTAGAAAAAAAATCCCTTCCCTTCTCTAAACTAGACTGTCTTCCTGAGTTTTGTATCCTGGGGTTAGAACCTACAAAAATGTATTTTCAACTCTGAGCTGCTTTCTGTGGTGCTCATCAAAACTTACTGAACCCCAACAAGCACATCTGTGGCATATTCTAGTGCAGCTGTTCTCAACTTGTGGGCATCGGTCCCTTTTGGCATTGCTTACCATATTTACATTATGATTTATAAAAGCAGCAACATTACAGTTATGAAGGAGCAACAACATAATTCTATGTTTGAGGATCATCCCAGTATATCAAAGGGACTATAGGAAAGGGTTGCAACATTAGTAGGGTATTCTAGAGTTTTTCAAAGCCATCATTTAAAGGCCTATGGCACAGTGCCTCTAAAATCTACTTTTTTGACCTATAACCAATCAGTAGTCCGGTAAAGGAAGAAGGAAGGGAAAGGTGGGTGAAGAGAGAGACAGAGGGAAAGATGGGACGGAAGAAGAGAGGGAGGGAGGGAGGGAGGAAGGGAGAGAGACAGGGGAGAGAGAGAGAGAGAGAGAGAGAGAGAGAGAGAGAGAGAGAGAGAGAGAGAGAGAGAGAGTATTTTCCTAGGTCTCACTTTGAGAGACATGAATCACTAGTTCTTTGATGAGCATTAAACACTGTGTTAAATTCACCTGGATTAACATGTAAGCCCTCCACTGCAGTATGACAGGGAAGATTCACGTTAACTTTAACACCTTTTGTGGTGCTATCCACTGCTCAAACAGGCATTCAGAAACAGATGTTCCTAGCTGCACATCAGCCATCCCCCTAGGGAGTAACACAGACTTAACACTGTAGGTTCCCAAGCAAATAAACCTTCCTGGCTCTAGGGCAGACCTCACCCTTTGAAAGCATGAAAGAGATCAGTGGAAACAGAAGAGTAGCAGTAGATCAGTGTAGCAGAGAAGAGTGGAGAGAAGAAAGGTAGAGAAAGGAGGAAGGATGGAGGGAGAGAGACTTTCTGTTCTTTTGAGCCTACACTGGCTATGAGGAACTGTGTGTGTGAATACTCAGGTGCACAGATGTATTCATGCACGTGTCACAGCTCCCAGTAGTCAGTTCATTTAGGGTTGTACATTGTAGTTCAACCACTTTTTATTTTTTGGAGAAGGAATAATCATTTATGTAAAAAAAAGCATAGTATAACAGACGATGTGGAAATCATTGCATGTTAACAGGCTTAGTCTATTATAAGAACAGCAAAACTAGTACCAATAGCTGGCTTTAGGATTTTGGATAAGAATTTGAGTTTCCTGTTAGTAGTGTCAGTCTATAAAAACCGAGATGTCTGAAAACCTTAGATGGCCCATGAAAACACTTTAGATGGTCACAGATACGTTAATATGGACAAAACTTTGTGCTAATGAGAATATGCTTTTATGATTTTTTTTCAAGACTAGATAAAAAGTTAGAAATCATGAAAGACTTAAGTTCTCCAAGGAGTCTTGCTATCCTAATGTTTATTCATTTGATTTAAACAAAAATTATTCAAATACCAAGCTCCGTAAACACATAGATACATTTATGACATGGTATAAATAAGTGAGTGCATCAATCCCATGCAAAGGCTCACTGCTCTGTAGACTTGTAATTCTCAACTACAGTATAATGTCCATTACAGTTGGTTTCCATTTGCAAACTTACCAAAATTTTGAATTAAGATTGTTAGTTGTTTTATATCACTGTAACAAGGTGAAAACAGGTTATTTTAACTCATTTCCAGAATCTGAGCATCCAGTGTTGCATGACCATTTAGTTAGATGTCTGGTGAGGGCTATCTTGAGCGTGCCATGCTATCCTGAAGGAATGAAAAGGAAAATGGCTGTATGTTGAAGGGGTCACAAAGCAAGCCCCACAAACTGGAAGCCATAAGGCAGATGCAGACCCTCAGTTAGAGTTTCACAAGAACTTTATTAATTCTTTCCAAGGGAAATATCCACCATGACTGACCTGCTTCCTTTCTGTAGTCCTCACATTTTAGAAGTTCCAAAACTCACTAACATCACCATGCTGGGGAGCAGGCCTCCAAAACAGCAGTCTTTGAGTCTTAAGTTATATCTAAGCCATTCTGTCAGAGCTCAGGAATCTTACTCCCTAAACTGAACACTCAAGGCGACTGCAGCCTTCGTGGGCTTATAACAATGTAGCACCTTCAGCTTGGCTTGGGCTTCTTCTCCCACAGTTGGTGTGTTACCCTGTTCCCTCCCACTAATATAACATAGCCCTGTAGAAAAGGCTTTATCTTGGCATGACTGTTTATTCTGTCAATGTACTTATTTTTATTGCCACATAGACTAATCAATAAAAAAACTGAATACAGACAAGGAAGAGTTATATTTGGATACCTAATTTTTTGTATTTAATAATAATCAAATAAATTCTAAGTGAGTATTAGAGACAATACCAGAGAGTATATCAAAAGCTCTTTGGTTGAAGTGAAAGAAATATCTTTTTCTCCTATGGGTAGAACCATATTTTATGAAAACCGTAAAATATATGAAGTAACAGTTCATAACATCTTAGACCTGAAACACCAGAGGGCAATGATCCTGGAGAGATGGAAAAATAAATGAGTAGAACTTTTTATTCCAGGTGAGTGTTTTGACATAATTTCCAAATCCTAACACAGCAAAAGGTAAATGCGTTTCTGGAAAGAGGCCACCTGTTCCTTTATGGAAATGGAGCTGAGAGAAAACAATGTAGCTGAGGAGAGACAAAGAGCCTAGAGAGCCCAGAGACCTATGGAGGGTCCTCCTCTGCATCACTTGAAGTTGAATAAAGAGGAACCTGGAGGAACCAGACACTGTTCTGTCTTACTGGAGTCATAAGACACTGAGAAGTATACCTGTTCCTGCGAGCACAATAGAGTCTCAAAACTATGGAACGTTGTGTAGAGTACCTGGATAATTCACTCAGACTAAACATTCTCAGGCGCTGTCTAGCAGGTTACAGAAACAGTGTTTCGGGGAATAAGGTGCTTTCAAGCAATTTTCTCATACATATAACAATACGTTCAACATTACACAGATACCGAAGGCTAATAGCTCCCCAGAAGAAAAAGCTCACAGGTCTGACACGAAGTAAAGGACAATCACAAGCTTGCAAAGGCTATCAAAGCTGTTTATCAGAAGGAGATAGACCACTCATCTCAGAGCAGCTTGATTGCCCTAAATGCTACAACCCTTAGACCACTACAGCATTAAATTTTGAATGAGTAATTACAATGTTCAAATGTTTATTTGACATCATATTAGTATATGATGAATTTTGAACATGTCTGCTCCTCATTGCTCTCGCTTAATCTCTCCCTCTCCTTCTATCTCTGAAACCCTCCTCGCAGCAATGCCTCTTTCTTAGATGTATTATTATTATCATTATCGTCGATGTTGTTGTTATTGACCCACTGGGTTTAATTACGGTTGTTTTCATGAGCGTGGTTGTGGGGTTATTTACTGGAGTATAGACAAAGTATCAATGACTACATCCCAGAAGAAATGTCACTTCCTCCTCTCAGTGACCATTAACTGCCCCTAATTCCTCAAGGCGGGGTGGGGCTTCATGAGGCCTTCCCCTTTACATAGCAGATGGCTGACAGGCCTAATCTTGTGCAGATCTTGCGCAGGTAACCACAGAGGCTGTAAGTGTAACTGTTCCTAATTGGAATTGCCATGCCAAGACCAGGAGGCAGTGTCTCACAGCACTCTGCCCTATCCTCTGGCAATCACATTCTTGCCACGCCCTCCTCTGCCATCTTGCCGGAACCTTAGAATGTGAGTTAAAACTTTTTAGACAGGAAGGGTATGGTGCTTTTAGGGGAAACATCACCATCTGGTGGTGTCTTCAAGTATTGCCAGTAAAAATAGTAAGCTTTTTTTTCCTTGACTTTTACAAATAGTTAAATTCTGAAAGCAACTACTTGTTTAAATAGTTTAAAATTGTGTAGGATGTGTATACATTTTTCATTTAACCATTCATTCAACCTATGCATGTTGTTGTATGTATAATGTATATGTATGTTCACATGCATATTCAGAGTTATATTGAAGATACTAATTTATAGAATGGTTGATGTGCTAATTAAATGTCATTCATTATTTAGTGAGAAATGTGTTTTCTCTTTAGTAAAAGTAGTATTTTAAAATTTAGTGCACATGTTATCACATTACTTGGCATTTTATTCTTCACATGCATGATTAACATCTAGTTTCATATATGTCTTTTTCTGGTAAGAAGAAAACTCTCTCAGTTTCTTTTCATGTGATTACTCAGTCAGTATCTAAAGTGACCTGTGGCATACAGCAAGCATTCTGCAAGCAAAGTTTAAATAGTTATTTTAAATCCACCGAATTAAATAACTTGACTGAGTCCTGATGTTCTATTGATAAAAAATATAATTTTGGTATAAACCACATCTCTGTATTTCTTGTGTGTGTGTTTGTGTGGTGGGTGTTTATGTATATGAGTGCATTTTCTTGTGTGCATGCGGAGGGCTGGCACTTATGTGTCCAAGTGCACAGGTGTGTATGAGTAAAGGCTGAAAATTTAAATTCCAGAAGAAAAATCCAAATCCTCCTCAAATTCAAGTATACTATTATTATTCTACAAAATCTCAAAGAACTATTTTAACTCTAAGCGATTCAGTGATAATTTTGAAATGTGGTGAGCAGTGGATCTCTAACACAGAATCAGTATATATGTGTGTGCATGGGAATAGCCAGATCACTAGATCAACAGATCAAGCAACAGGTAGACTCGAATCTGCATAAAGAGACCAGTGACACACTGACTTGTGTGGTGACTGAGGCTGATGGTTGCCAGTGTCTGTAGATGAAGAGTTACTATTTCCATGAAGTTTTGAAGCATGACAAAAATAAATAGACACACCACACCAGGCATAAAAATGCACTCCCCCTAGACCTGTGGGATTCTATTGCCTAGTGAAGTCACTGCATATAGTTAACTGTCACAGGCTCATTTATCTTTACCTTTTGTGCCCATGTCTGCATACTAAACCATACCAAACATGAAACAATGACACTGCACCCATCTGAGAATTTACTAATCCCTTTTCTAGAAAAGGATACAAAGTCTTTGGTTGAGAACGTTGACTCTCACAGTTAATACTCCATACCATGAATACTATGATAAAAAGCAAACAACTTAAATGCTATCACATGATTCAATACATCTTAGACTGCACGAGACAATGGCAGGAATATGAAAGCTAAGGTACTGTTTTCTTATATGACCCATGCATAAAGTCACAAGGAAGGAACACCAAAGGAAATAGCCCCATGGCTCTAGCTGGCATTTGAAACTCCCTTCCTCTGCTACTCAGTCTGTGTTCTTGTTGCCTTGAACAAGCAGCTCAGCTGGCGGTTGTGTTGTGACCTGATTGGATGACTCAGTTCTTCATTCCTGAAGGGTCTGGATTGAGTTGTTGGAATTTTCCACTGACTTTAATCACAGGGTATTGTTATAATACCATACCCTCAGGGAAGTGCTAATTCCAGACAGCCTGCTGTACTGCTACTGTGCAGCACTAGTCCGATTGCAACCTTGGTAGCCAGTGTCAGTCACCCTAGACACAGTAGTAACTTCCTCCCTTGCTGGTAGAACCACCAGTAGGGGTATTCCAAAATGCCCATGCCATGCTCACAATTTCCAGGTCAATGGAATCATATCTATGTTTATTATTAGAAGTATCCCTCCTCCCTATAGACCAAGTCCAGGTAAGCATAAGGACATTGAAAAAGAAAGCAATGTTTTCTGCAGTGTATGTATAGGGGCTAATAGGGAGTGGCACTATTCCCATCCCTACCTTTCAAGCCCTGCTTCCACAAATTCTACAATG
The DNA here is from genome assembly GCF_021556685.1 of Rattus norvegicus. Lineage (NCBI taxonomy): Eukaryota > Metazoa > Chordata > Mammalia > Rodentia > Muridae > Rattus > Rattus norvegicus. The sequence continues at coordinate 121,115,037 of NC_141536.1, forward strand.
GGAGAACAAGTACCATGTATGAGGCATTAACTCAGAGGATACGCAACCTTCTCGAGAACATTTCTGCAGTCTGGTGAGGTGTTGCTAACTTACCAATACTGTGAAAAACCTTAAAATGCCATTTCACTGTTCCAAAGAGTTGGGTGTTTCAAGATACTGGACAACACAGAAAGAGGGAGAGGGAGAGGGAGAGGGAGAGGGAGAGGGAGAGGGAGAGGGAGAGGGGGAGGGGGAGGGGGAGGGGGAGGGGGAGGGGGAGGGGGAGAGGGAGAGGGAGAGGGAGAGGGAGAGGGAGAGAGAGAGAGAGAGAGAGAGAGAGAGAGAGAGAGAGAGAGAGAGAGAGAGAACGCACTGGGCCTTTGCACATTTCTTTTTTCCATGAAGCTAGTTCTCTACTTAGACACAATGTTTTGTGGACTAAAATGGTAGTGCTAGGTTTATGAATCAGTGCATTATCCTTGTGGCAAAGCTTTATTTATAGGAAAAATAAACTTCTACTCATATGAAGTATTTATTCTAGAAAGAACAGAGCACTTCCTTCTGTGGTGCAATGAGCTACACGTCATCACGCAGCAGCTAGCTAATCGCCCCCAGAAAGTGGTGCAATGTCAGGGGCCCAGTTTTGGTGTCAGCTGAGGGAAGATAGAGTATTCCAAAATGGTCATGCTGGTGCCCACTGGTCTCTCACTACCCCAAAAGATTAAAATCACAGGTGCTAAAATCCCCCAAACACAAACCTCTAGTAAAGTTTATATTTTAAAAAGTTACAACTAGGTAAGCAGGAAGATGGCTTCCCGCATAAAAGCAGTTGGCAAGCAAGCCTGACAAGCTGAGTTCATTCCCTGGAACCCAGAAAAAGCAGATGTGGTTGATTTTTCTCGTCTTTAATCTCAGCGCTCCTTCACTCAGATGGGAGGCAAAGACACACTCCCCAGAGGCCTGAAGATCAGCTAGCCTACTGTGTGCTAAGGCTACAAAACAATACACACACACACACACACACACACACACACACACTACACACACACACACAAACACACACACAGAATCTGTCTCAAACCAAGGGGAAGGAAAGGACAGACACCTGAGGTAATACTCAGACTTCTATGTGCATGTTAGTTTACATATTTGCCATGTTCACATACACAAATGCACACAGACACAGATGCATTCATCACTCCTACACATACATGCACACGACTCTCTCACACAGTCACCCACACTCACACACATACTCTCACACTCACACACTCTCACACTCACACACATACACATGCTCACACACACACGAAACCTAAAAACAGAAATGTTATGTATGACATGTAAAAAGTCATACCTTCAGTGTAATATAGCAATTGTGAAAACTTTACCTTTAGCATAGAAAATTTGCATTCCTCCAGCTGAGGAATACTTCTCAGAAACAATTTATGAATGAATGTGGCATCTTTAAAAAGGAACCAGTAGTTACTGAATAATTAATAATTATGTGTACAGTGAGATCACAAAGGGTTCTCGAGAGTATTGCTTTTCATCCATATTGTTTCTGCCAAACTTGTGGAATTTATGTACATGCATGTGCAGATTTCCATCTGCCTCAGGCAACATGGAAACCCGGCACAGGTGCGGTAACAGCCCGTAGAGGATGCTCATGTCTGTGGGGATATGAAGAGTAAGCACCACTTTATGCAAGATGTGAATGCCAGACTATTTTACAAGGGGTGTTGTGCCATTTGAAATCATGTTCCAATCAATATGTGCAGCGCAGGGCATCTACTTCACTTGATTCCTAAATGCCTACTTTGCTGAGGTCACCCTTTGGTCAACCTTCCTTTAGAACAGACATACATTCATATTTTGTGACACTCGAAGACACCTATTGATTTGAAGTGAATATGATCTACCAGATCTCTGCCATCTGAAATTGTTTCTTCTGGAAGATGCAGCAGCAAAGACTCAGCTTAGACCAGATACTGGGCTCTACTCTGAAACCTCCAACATACCCTGCTCCTATGAGTCTGCCCTTCAAATAGTGAAAAAGAAAAAAAAAACAATCGAATTATTCTTTATAACCTGCCAAAATTCCCTTTCAATCTGTGATCATTTTCCCATACCATTTTCCCATATCTTTATTGAGATACAGTTACACACATGACAATTTCTTCTTCCAAGCAAGCTGCTAAGCTGGCTAGTCTTTCAGAACTTCTGCCTACTGGGGAGATTTCTTTGTTACCATCCTTCAGTGATGTTTCTAAAAGATACTGAACCGAACCAACTCTATCTGCTAGTACACTGGTCTCATGTAGACTACCTGGAGAGCAAGCCCACATGTCATATTATAAATGTTTTTGTGTTAAAAGAACGCATAATGCAATGATGCTAAGACATGAGGCTTCTGGGAAGTGATTGGCAATGAATATTCCTCTGTTTTGAAAGATTAGTAAGCGCCTTCATCGAAAGGCCAAAGGGAACGAGCCAGTCCTTTCACTTGCCCTCCACCATCTGGAAGTGTGGCAGGTGTTTCTTCTGGAAGCTGTGACAGCATGGCCTCAGCTGAGAGACAGATGCTGGTGACATCCCTAACACTAGCAACATATCAGGCTCCAGTGTGTCTCCTTTTGGAGAGAGAGAGAGAGAGAGAGAGAGAGAGAGAGAGAGAGAGAGAGAGAGAGAGAGGTGTTGGTGACATACAACATTGGTTTATATAGACATATACATAGTTATAGAGACATATAACATTAGTGTATATAGTTTTATAGACATATAACCTCTGTATACATACACACATATAAGATATATAAAATTAGTTCATACAGATAAGGATGAGATAATCCAATAATGGCTAAGTACAATTCTGGAGATGCAGAGAATCCTTCAGCTGCTCAGTCCAAGATGCTAGAAGCCTCAGAACAAGAAGGACCAATGACAGAGTGGCAGTGTGAGTCTGAAGGCTCGCCTGCACTCCTGCATTGAGTTACAGCAGTGAGCACGACCTGTGGCGGTGGGGCATACATACGTCAGCACAGCCTGTGGCAGTGGGGCATACATATGTCAGCATGACCTGTGGCAGTGGGGTATACATACGTCAGCATGACCTGTGGCAGTGGGGTATACATACGTCAGCATGACCTGTGGCAGTGGGGTATACATACGTCAGCATGACCTGTGGCAGTGGGGCATACATATGTCAGCACGACCTGTGGCAGTGGGGCATACATACGTCACAGAAGACAAGGAAGGAGGCTCCATCCATGCAGCTATGGCGACACCTTCCTTGTTGTTGGGCACATTGTTTTAGGTGCATCTGGCTGAGGCAGGAGTGTTCGCATCACTGTAATTCCTCACTGACATTATCTAGAGAAGCCCAATAAGCTCATGGCTTCTCAGAATGAACTTTGTTGGAATTATACCTAGTTTGTTATTGGGCTCGTGGAAGAAGGGGTATATGTTGCTTTTCCTGTCTCCCAGGGAAGGGATTTTAGTACCACTCAGAGTACTTGGTAAGATCCACCATAATTAAGGATGACTTTGGTAAGAGCAATGGCACTCCTGACATTGGAAATGAGACAAGAAGGTACATTGTTTCATGGTGTTTGCTGAGTTTTGAAGGGATGGCCTGTCCCTACTGGACTGGTAACATTAGCAACAAGGGTATGGGCAGTGCAGAGACCAGTGAGAAATAGAGCTAAGGTACAGCCACTGAGGTAGGAGCTGTCAGTGGCAGAAATCCTAGGATGTCACTCTTCTTCTAGGTGTTGAGTGGCCTGTTTGATGGGTGGAGCCTGCCTCTTGCTTTGAGAATGGCAGGAGATCTAGAGAAGACATGAAAAGCCCTGAGACCTCCCAGAGTCTAAACTACCAACCAAAGAGTCTATACGGAGGGATTTCTGGCTCTAGACACATATGTAGGAGAGGATGGCCTTATCGGATATCAATGGGAGGGGAGGCCCTTGGTCCTGAGGAGGCTAGATGCACCAGTGTAGGGGGATGCTAGAGTGGTGAGGTGGGGGTGGGTGAGTGGGTGGAAGAGCATCCTCATAGAGGAAAAGGGGGGGGGAGAGGGAGGATGGGATGGGGGTTTGTGGAAGGGTAACTTGGAAGGGGGATCATTTGAAATGTAAATGAATAAAATGATTTAAAAACAAAGCACTGTGGGTGACACATCAGGGCAGAGGTGCCAGCCCAGTGAAGCACCTGTAGAGGTCTAGTATGGGTCCCTCCCACCCCCACCTCCCATCTTGATCCCCTGGCTTAAAACAACAACAACAACAACAACAACAACAACGAAAACAGGTAAATACCCATTTCTCCACCTCTGTTGTCCAATATACCCACTAAATCCCACACCAATACTAAAAAGGCCAGCTTTCTATCCCTTTCTCTCTTTTTTTTAAACTGGATTTTTTTAAAATTTACATTTCAAATGTTATCCCCTTTCTTGGTTTCCTGTCCATAAACACCCAATCCCATCCCCACCTCTCCCTTCTTCTATGAGGGTGTTCCCCACCCAACCAGTCACCCCTTTCTGCCTCCCAGCCCCGACATTCCCGTATACTCGGGGTGTCCAGCTTTGGCAGGTCCAAGGGCTTCTCCTCCTATTGGTGCTCCAGAAGGCCATCTCTCCTACATATGCGGCTGGAGCGATGGATTTGTCTGTCCATGTGTACTCTTTTGAAGGTGGTCCATTTCCTGGGAGCTCTGGTTGTTTGGTATTGTTGTTCTTATGGTGTTGCAAACCCCTTCAACTCTTTCAACCCTTTCTCTAACTCCTCCAATAAGGACCCCATTCTCAGTTCAATGGTTGGCTGCAAGAGTCTGTCTCTGTATTTGTCAGGCTCTGGCAGAGACTCTCAGGAGGCAGCTATATCAGGCTCCTCTCAGCATGTGCTTCTTGGCATCAGCAATATTGTCTGGGTTTGGTGGCTGTATGCATATGGGCTAGATCCCTAGGTGGAGCAGGCTCTGAATGGCCATTCCTTTAGTCTTTGCTCCAAACTTTGTCTCCATATCCCCCCCTATGAATATTTTTGTTCTCCCCTTTAAGGAGGACTGAAGCATCCTCTCTTTGGTCGTCCTTCTTCTTGAGCTTCATGAGGTCTGTGGATTGTATCTTGGGTAATTCGAGCTTTTGGATTAATATCCACTTATCAGTGAGTGCATACCATGTGTGTTTTTTTGTGACAGGGTTACCTCATTTGATGCAATTCCACTCTTACACCTGCAATCTTTCTCCCTGCTGTCCCCTGTCCTTGGATAGTCCTCTCTGCCTCTGAAGAGTATGTAAGATACATAACTAAGGTTCCTATGAGTGCCAGGGACTGGAGGACAATAGAGAAAGAACAGGGTGCTAGGAAAAGTAGGTAGGGGGAAAGTAATATTTAATGCCCAGTACACAGGCCTGACAGGAGAGTCTTCACCAGAGATTTAGAGAAAAACTAGATTCAGCGAGGCCCTGAGGCTGGCATGGAGCCTCAGCAGCCTGCCTGAGCCCTTTGGTGGAGCAGGATCTTATGAAGGAAGAAAGGGTTTGGGGGATGTGAGTGACAGCATGGAAAGAGAGGCTGTAAAGTGGGAGAGCTATCTGGGGGAGGAGGAGAATAAGGAAGGGGAGAAGGAGAAAGGGGAGGGGGAGGAGGAGGAAAGAGGGAGAAAGAGAGCACGCAGTAGCAGAAATCTGTCTGGGTTACTTGAAGGCACACGTGGCAAGATTTGTATTGAGATAAAATTTCTCAGAAAAAAAAAACTGCCCAAGAAGCCGGGTTCTGTGCTAATGGACTTGTAGAAGGCTTTAAGACCCTAGGACTGATAAAAGAAGGTTTCAATGATTAATAATAACAGCAATAATGATAATAATAACAACAACAATGATAATAATAACAACAACAATTGTAATAATAGTAATAATAATAATAATAAAAGACAAGTACAGTAGATTAAGACTGCTACAGGATTAGGCGATAATTCCTCCAAACTGCACAGTATATCTTTCTCTCTCAAAAATGCACCTAGGAATGGAGATGATTTGCCCTTCGAAGGCATTTTCCAGCAGACAAATGTGGTAGTTGGAGAGGCCAAGGCTGCAACTATAGCCACAGTGCCTACCTAGAGCATCTCTGATCCAGAAAATCCGACTGAGAAGGAGGTGCAAAAAGAAGGAGGGACCTCATTCTTCTTGGCCCTGAGCAGGCCTGAGCAGTGAGGGCAGTCCCAAGAGGCCCAGGAGGAGAGGGGGAGTGCAAGGAGGCTCCATGGAAGAGCTCCAGGTTATGGGAGTGGAATGGCTCAGAGAGGATGACTGTGGACTGTGAAGAAATGACTAAACTTTCCCTTATTACCCAAAATGGATTCTTGGAAGAAATGATCAATAGTAATGAGTAGAACCTTGTCAAGCTGTGTTATATTTTGCTTATATTTGGCTTTCATTACTCGTTAGTAGTAACTTTCTTAATCACTGAACACTTGGTTGGAACAGATAGCAACAGGTTTTCAAAGTGTTTTCCAAGATTATCTTACAGCCCCACTTACTCACGATGGGATAGTGGCTCTGGATTTTGCATCATTCTTCTGTTCATCCTCTCTCCATAAAGGTTTTGTGGCATATGGAGAACATAACACTGGCCTCTGAGTGTTTCGCAGATTTGGAGACTCATTTAAGGGACATGTGACTGTACCTGAAAAACCAGAGCAGAGAATCAGTTGATGAAGGGTGCAAATGCCAGGTGTTGCTAGGGAATATGAGGAGCTTTTGGGTTGGGTAAAACAGAAGTGATACCCACTAAGGTGATGGGGAAATGTTTGCAATAGCCTGTGCTTGTAAATGTTAAGGAGCACAAGAAGGTAAAACCAGACGGTCCTAGAAGCCATAGGTGGATAATTGGGATCCTCAGTGCTAGGAGTGGGTTACCTATTGAGACCCTAGAGGCTCCTAAAAAAAGGTTATTGCTGCAGTTGCCAGTTGTCTTCCAGAATTGAATGGTAAGACCCTATTTCTTCAAACGATGCACACTTTGGCTGCTAGTTTTAGAGAATCAAAGTGATGACTGGACTGGTAGCATCCTCTCCCTTTGAGCTAGCTCCTATGGTTCCAGAAGTTAAGTATACCAAGAAGAATTAAGCAGGAGAGTTCTACTTAGCTGTCGGTTGGTATGTTTCCTGATGGAAACACCAGGCATGATGTGCAATAGAGGTAGAAATGGTTGTGGATAGAATCAGCTTTCTGATTAAGCATAAGGCTTGCTTCACATCTAGTACAAGGAAATTAGATGAAACTGTGACCCAAGAAGTCATAAGCTCTAGTGGAAAACAACTACCCTTGATTGGCTCAATGACATACTAGCTAAAATGTTTGCCCACGTTTGTGGGTACAATTACAAGCTGTTCCTACCATCCATATCCATTTAGATAAGACTCATACATTTTGTTCTTTACCTCACTTATGTTTTCTAGTAAGAGAAATACATACATGACCACCAACCATCATATTATAAAGATGGAGGAAAAATCGAAAGGCATGTCACGCCTTCCAAGGATCAGGAGCTATTGTGATAGTGTGTGCATGTATGGACGAATGTAAGAGCTAGGGGAAGGGGTGGGGTATGTAATTAGTGACTCTCATCAAGTAAAAAACACACCATCTTGCAGGGTTCAGCTGTTCACTCCTTTGCAAAATATCCCAGCTGCATGTGTTGATAATGTACACCTCTTCATCAAGGGGTTGAATAAGACAGAAGATCCTCAGTTGAGTATCTACGTACTAGGACCCTATAAGGCCTAAGAATGAATGGAGTATATACAGATAGCTATAGGAAATCCCTCATTGGTGTTGGGTAATGCTTTTCAGGACTTACAGGTCCGAGGAGGGGAGCCCAGTGAATAACTCCTCACCAAGGCTTTGTAGGGAAACCCAATAAATTGATTCCTCAGAGCCAACTTTGGTGTAATCATGTCTTAGTTTATTGTTGGGACATTGAGTGCAAGGGTAGATCATATATCTCCCCCAGGGAAAGAAATTTAGCCTCAGATGTTTTTGTTTAGATTAACAGGAAAATAAGTAATATAGCAAGTATCCAAGAAACCAAGTGGATGTGTGAAATTTAAGATGTCTTCTATCTCTTGGCATCAGAGAACTTTTAGGAACTACCCACTTGTAGCTATACTATAGTTCTTTGTATCAGCAGGGTAACACTCTTTGGAAATGGGTGCACATATATATTATTAAGTATTATGAAATCACAAAGCTTTTGTTACAATAGCGGGTTATTCACAGACTATGGATATAAATATCCCGAGTGAGATAACTCAGATTCAGAAACACACACATGGTATGTACACACTTATACGTGGATATTAGTCATAACGTACAGAATAACCATGCTACAATCCACAGACCCCAGAAAAGCTAAGTGACAAGGAAGGCCCGAGGGAGGATGCCTGAATCTCACTCAGGAGGGAAAATAAAATAAACATCAGAAGTGGATGGAACTGGGTGGGGAGGGGATTGGTGTGGGGATCAGGTGTGGGGAGAATGTGGTAGAGGGGGCAAGTGTTGGTATTCTGTCTAAGCTCCACCCCATAGCTACCTGGGAACAGCCAGATATGCTCCGCGCTCCACAGTTGCCTAGCAACAGTCAGCTGTGCCTGACTATATAAGGGGCTGCTTGGCCCCTCCTCCGTCTGTCTCTTGCTCTTGCTTCTCTGCTCTCTTCCCTTCTGTCCCTGCCCCTTCTTTCCCCATCCTCCCCTTCTCTCCTTATGCCCATTGCCGGCCTCCTTTGTTCCTCCCTTCTTCTACTCTTCTCCTGTCATTAAACCTCTCCATGTGGAACCATGTGGGCTTGGTATGTTCTGTCCAGGCAAGGGGCCGAGATTTAAACCCTAACATTGGTGCCCCATGTGAGGATTTTTATTTCCCGTGCCCACAAGGCCTGTTGCCTCAGCACCCTGCTGCCCTGGCTCCGATGATCTCGGGGCAGAGGATAAGCCTTTCCCACTCCCGGGACCCAGGGCGAGCAGTTGCCTAGGTGGAGAGGGTGCTCTTGCCACATCACCCGCAGTCCACCCTGGACCCGGGATGCAGTTGTGATCACTTGCCATGGGCGGCACACTGGGAGATGGCTGCTGAGCTTCCTGCTGATGGGCCCCAAATTCAATTGCAGACGCTGCCTCTGCCACACCAACCACAACATCCGACCAGCAGCAGCAGCAGCAGCAGCAGCAGCAGCAGCAGCAGCAGCAGCAGCAGCAGCAGCAGCAGCAGCAGGAGGCCTCCCCATCACTTTGATGTCCTCCTTACCGCTGCCCACCAAGGAGAGTGCCCTCTTCAAGCACGTGTTGGTGAGTGGTACCTACTCAACTTCTGTGCCCTTTCTTTACTTGAGAGCTTGACTTTCCATGGTGTACACATGGTCTCAGGGGAGTGTTCTTGAATTTGGAGCTACCTGTGCTGACCCTGAGGATGTATCCTTTCACTGACCCTCGTTCTAGAACCTTTCCCCTTGGGTGAGATTTTTCCTCCCTTTCTTTTTGAGACAGTTTATTGCCAGTTGGGGCCTACATAAACTGCTCTCTGGCTAAGGAGCACTGTTTCTAAATGTAGCCCCAGCACTGGTAGGGGCAATAAATACCTATTTTCACTCATGGGTCTATCAGTCTTCACCGCCTGTCCCCATTTCCTGAGATGTTTTGGTCTAATTTACACTAAACGGAAAACGATATCTCTGTCTGGCCCCATCCCCAGGCCTCCCCCTCCCCCTTTCCTTATTGCTGTAGCTCTTGCTTCATGCCCGTGAAAAGCAGATCTGGCCCTGTTATGCAGGAACTTTTGTCTGTGAGACCTTCTATCCCACGTGCGTGCGACCCCTAATACCCTCATACAAGCGAGCTCTCTCTTTCTGTCCAGGACTTTGATCCAGCATGCTCACACCACCATTGATGCACAGTGCCTCAGCTGTGTGCACCAGTGTCCCAGCTATGTGACCACTTGTGCCACTCCCTTGCTCTGCAGATCTTAAAGAATGTTCACTTATAAGCTACAGGAAACCCACTCAGACCTACCTCTCATGGACTCCACCCAGATAAGTACATCTGTTTAAAGTTCCCACTTACTACCTATTCCAAAGGGTAAGATTCCTCTGGATTTCAAATGGACATCTGAAAAATGTTTTCTTTTCTCCCAAATACACTTAATCTTATTCTCTGCCTCTAATAAATATATGTGTGTATTGCAGAATCTTGTCAAGTCCAGGAGCTTACTACAGTTGGGACAGCTCCAAGGAAACGACCTTCAGATGTTCTGATCTCCTCTCACAGACATAGACACTTCTATTAGACCTGTTCCCTCTGACATATCTTCAGATGGTTCCACAGACCCTGGACAATAAGGAAACAGACGACAACCCTATTCCTGTTCCACCATCGCCTCTACATTTTCTTTTTAATTAAACCAAGATGGGGGAATGTTGGTATTCTGTCTAAGCTCCACCCTCACAGCTAACTGGGAACAGCCAGATATGCTCCGCCCCAGTTGCCTAGCAACAGTCAGCTGTGCCTCACTATATAAGGGGTTACTTGCCTTCTCCTCCCTCTCTTGCTCTTGCTTCTCTGCTCTCTTCCTCTCCGTCACTGTCCCTTCTTTCCCCATCCCTCCTCCCTCTACATGCCCATGGCTGGTTTCCTTTGTTCCTCCCTTTTTCTACTCTTCTTCGGTCATTAAACCTTTCCATGAGGAACCGCGTTGGCTTGGTGTGTTCTGTCTCGGCATAGGCTGAGATTTAAACCTTAACAGCAAGGACACCATAAGAAGACCTATGGAGTCAATTAACCTGGGCCCATGGGGGTCTCACAGAGACTAAAGCACCAACCAAAGAGCTTGCATGGGCCGGACCTAGGTCCTCTACATTTGTACCAGTTGTGCAGCTTTTTCTAAATGGTGGGTTCCCTAACAATTGGAGTGGGGACTGTCTCTGACTCTGTTGCCTGCCTCTGAATCCTCTTCCCCTAGCTGGGGTTACTTGTCTGGCCATAGTGGGGGAGTATGCATGTAATCCTGCTGAGACTTAACATACCAGAGTGGTTTGGTACCTATGGGGTGGGGCTTCCCCTCTCTAAGAAGAAGGGAAGTGGATAATTAGGGGAAGGATATGTGAAGGTGAGTTGGGGAGGAGAAGAGGGGAGGCCTGTGATCAGTATGTAGAGTAAACAAATTCATAAGTATATAAAATTACTCTTGCATATTCAATGCTCGTGTTCTTAATTGCTCTGAGATGCAGTTGTGTTGAGGTTACCAAGGTTAATAACAGCAGGCACATGACCCCATATACAGCATAAATTCAAATCCCAATCTAAAAAAAAAGATAATGAAAGAAAAACTAATGAATAAGGAGTTTGGTTGAAAACAGTGTTGATGTTACAACCAAAGCCAGTTCTAAATACTGAACTGCAAGAAGCTTATGTAACATGATCTGTAAACAGCGATGATGGATAGATGCAAGACAGGGAAGAGAAAGTGTCAGAAAACACTGAGGAACTTCTCCTCATCTCACTGAAGAAGTCAAAGCTGTTGAACATGCTCCCCAGTCTGGCGCTTCTTCAGGGTTAAAGAGGCTCCTAGATATTAGGTATTGTGCCTCAATCATTTGTTAAGAACTACTGATAGTTTTCTGATAGCTCTTCTTTCTCACAGACACAAGTAAAGATGACTCTGGAAGCTACAACAAGCTCTAAGGCAAGCAGATACAGTGCCCAGGGTTTGTTAGTCTGATTTGCAGGATGGCAAATGGCAAAGTGTGCAGAGGGCACCGGAATGACACCAATGCCATTTACTGGAATGAAACATGAAATGAGATTTAATCAATAAATACTGGATGTCATGAAAGACTCTGAATGTGATGTAAAAAAAAAGTAAATGATGAATAGACTCAAGGGATGCTGACGTGGACACTACATGCTTCTCACAGAAAAGCTCTTCCTTCTGCATAGGGACACGCATTCCGATTCAGAATGAGCATTTCCCAGCTAAAGCTTCAGTTTTTATTGTTCCGACATGAAAATCACCTTAGATACTTGTGTTCCTAAGCGTTAATAGAAGTTTTAACACATTGTTGAAGTGATTATTTTCCAGAATTTACCTTGAACTTCACCAAGGTCCATGATTGGATGCCTTTTTTCAGGAGGTTTATAGGGCATCCACTTCCTATCTCACACTATCCTAGTCAGTTTTATATAACATAGGATATCAATTCCAGTCACACTAAACTTCTCTTTATTTTTCCCAGGGTATCATTCATTCATGGCATGGTAATAGTGGACAGTATGATACTTACTTACAAACTATACCTCTAGTTTTCCAAATAATTTTCTCTTCAGGTAACCACGACTCCCATATATTCTCAATTCCCAACAAAGTGCATATAATGTAGTACATGTAAAAAAGAAGTTGCTTGATGAAAAACAGACTGAAGATAAAGATATCAAAGAAGATTTTGTCACCACAATCCTACAATAACCATGTCATCTACAAGAAAAGCATGAAAGAATTCAAATCAGGATGTCTTCATAGCAAGAGACAAGTAGCATGCACCTATCTGAATCTGATTCTAAAATCAGATTGGACTATTGTATAAAAACTTCAAGGTAGAACCATTGGGGGTGGAGTAGAAGTTTATATTCGGTGGGGTTTAGTTTGAAAAAGTCATAAAGGTAAGCCATCTTTTTTGTTCACTTTCAGTTGACATTCGACATTTATCACATTTGCAAAGCCCAGGTGACTTGTAAGACAAAGGTCAATCCATATTGGGTAGACTAAAAGAGTATAGTGTTATAATGAAGGCAGAGTAACATAGGGAATATTCTGTCGTAACTTAAGAAGGCTCTACTAGTCAAACCTGAAGAAAAGCACTATAGTGTGGATAATAAATTATGTATCTGCATTTGCAGATACATCTACAATTGCATTGCCTTGAGTGGGAGTTGATCTGTATTACATACAGAGGTCAGTTGAGTTCTGCATTTTATTTCATGGCATATCTAGCTTTCAATGCAACGCTGTATATAAAACAACAAAACAAAACAAAAGAAAACAAAACCAACCTATACACTAATCTTATTATGATCGTCTAGGACATTGCAGAAATAGATCTTTTATCCAGCAGTTTCACCAGCATGGCAGTTCCCTCTCTCTGATTTGGATTTACCAATTTTTCAAGCAAAGAAGCTGCTTCTCTGAGATCAACCGAACATGAGATTTTCAGAGTCAGCTATAAATAGCAGTGCATTTGTTTTTATTGTTCTGACCAATGAAAAAGTCTGCTGTTATAGGACTACCTAGACCATAGATTCCAACATAAAAAGACATCTGGAGACCAATGGGGGCACACCGAAGAAGAACAATAAACCAAACCTAATCAAGAGCAATGTGAGTCCCCAGAAGCAAAACTACACAGGAAGAGGCACCTCCGTGGAGGCACATATGGGAATGGGGAATCAAGGCAGGAGGTGCCTCTGATGAAAAGGATGTGGGAGTCTTCAGTTCTCTAACAACTGTGAGAAGATGTCATAAAGATGGTTTTATGGTAAGGAGAACCATTCCCAGTTTCCCCTGAAGCCACAAAGGACGGTCATTTGGCTTAAATTTCAAAGCTTACACAATTCTCTAGTATTCCAGGGAGGGACTTGGCTAAACTAGGACCAAGGGACTAAGGATGACTTAGTAGTATCTGCAGCAAATATCGGAAGCTACTTCAGTTCATCTCATAGGATCATGAAACTGTTAAGGATATGCCTTCTTGTGTCTTGTAAGATTTTCCACATGTCATCAATTAGCCAACTGGTATAGCAAACCTAACGGCTTGCCATGATGGATAGCTTTCTTCCACTACAAGAGAAGCAATTTATTAAAGCGCCTGTTCCTTTCTTTTCTGTGGCCTGTGCTTTTGGAGTCATATAAAACATTTGCAGAATAGAGGTGACATGAAGAGGTAAATCTGTAAATATCAAAAGGGACTTTTGTTGGGTAGGGATGAAAGAGGTCTACACATGAGAGGGAAGAATGAGGGTGAAACGTCATTAATGGTGTTTGAAAGATCCTCTAATAATTCCTATTATTTTATTCTTAGGAAAAATTGCATAGTGCACATATATCTTAAATGAACTTATATCACATGAGCTGACACTGGGCCCTCCAAGAATCACACACTAGCAAAAAAAAAAAAAAAAACAAAAAAAACCCTACCAGAATGAGGGGTCTTTTTGAATTGTTGGTTAACTAAGTCCAAAAGACACCAAAAGCAATTTATGTTCTTGTTGCCTTTGGTTGTCTTCAAGAGTCTGAAGGCAAGTCCCTCTTGCTGAAGACATCATTTACAACGGACAGTAGTCAAAAGGTGTGAGCTATATTTGACTTAAAACTTCTTCCTGAGGTCTAGCTCTCACGGTGTCAGAAGGGGTTATACAAGCAGAAAAATCAATGGTTATACCCTATGAACGCCAAGAGTGAGCAGCAGGACAAGATATCCCAAGGTTGATAGGATATCACTGTGTCTTGTCCGTAACTAACATCTGGCTGATTGAACTCAAGGCTTGCTTTACAGGAAGAAAGCCGGCTTGGCCCTGGAAACCTAGCCAGGTAACTGTTGGTATCAGGAATCACTTTCACTGCCAGCACAGACAGAGACCTGCACATCTGTTGCCTTGGCAATGGCCATACATTCCCAACATACATTTGTTTCAACTCTGACCTTTACCTGGGAGCATCTAAGTCACAGTTTAAATAAAAGTCAGATTCTTTCTGACCCCTTCCTCTTTTTCTCCCCTCCCCATTTCTGTCTCTGTCTTCCTCAATAAAACATTTCCATGTGGGACTGTATTGGCCTCTTGTGATCTGTCCAGATGCGAGCTACAATTTTATCACAACGGCAACTACTAGTGAAGTCATGGTTCTTAGAGGAGAGTCTACTATTACCAACTTTCCTAGACCAAGATAATTCCTAACTACCATCTAAACTTATCCTTATTCCTGCAGATAAATACACCTATTATGTCTTACCAAAGAAACTTCTTTTTCAGCAGTAGGAGACCATTACAGAAACCTCAATTAGTAAAAATTCAGAAATCACATGACCATAAGTTCCAGACCCAATAGATTCTTCTCGAACACAGTTCCTGCACCTAAGGCCCAGAGGACATTTTGGAAGAGAGGATGGATAAGAAAATAGTTAATGTGAGAAGATACAAAAGTCTGCTGTGATATTGTCTCCTGAAAACAACAGGGAAGTAACATCTATGGAACCTCAATTATATCACTGTCTGAACAAGTTCTAAACAATTATGGCACAAATGAAGATGCTAACATGTGAAGGGAAAATCTCACAAGGACTAAACCCTCAATAAAGAACAACTGGCAATTAGCGATGGCTGAATGAAGGAATAGCAAAAGTCTTTCTCAGGGATGAATCCCCTGGTTGGTTATCCACTACTATCATATGCATACAAGCAAAACTAAACTGACGCAGTAGATCACATTTATGTAGTTATTTTATATGTGTATGTATGTGAACACACACACACACATATTCTATGTAGTAATAATAAAAACTGTAGCTATAAGCTTGGTTGGGAGTGGATGGGGCTGGACTGAAGCAGTTGGAGAGAATGGGCATGTTAGGGGTTGCAGGGAAGAAAGGAAAGGGAGAGATGATTAATCATATTTTAATTAATTTTTCAATGCCCAGTGTAATAATGCTAATCCCAGAGCATTTCTCTTGTATATTTTTAAAAGTCATTTCATAGTTTGAGCACTCTGATTTAAGTTTCTTAAAATATAAGTACATTAAAATAAAACTACTTAATTTTATTAATTTCACAGAAATTTTTACAGAAAAAAGAATACTTCATTACATTCAGAACTGCTGTTATTAAAAAGAATACATTACAGTAAGGTAAGGCACATAAATGAATATAACCATTCTATGGAAAATGGAAAAACAAAAAAAATGTTCCCTCAAAACTAGAAACAAAAGAACCATAAGTCGTAAAAATTCTACAAGTGAATATTTACCTCCCAGAATGAAATTCTTCTATTTCTGCCTTCTCCCCTGCTTCCTGCATCAGTCTGGTGCTAGCCTAACACTGAGTCAGTCTCAGGGAATATCAGTGATTTAATGGATAAAAAGGCATTATATACACATCAGAGCACTCTGTAATCATTGCAGCCCTGGAGATGGTGAGGGTTACATGTGGTGGATACCCAGAACCCTCCAGCAGTCCTTACCCACTGTACACACATGGGGCAGTTACTATGTGTTGATAAACAATAAAATACATCTCAAAATATTTATTTCTTCATCCAACCCTCCTATTCAGACAGGCCAAGAAAGGCAATATATGTTTAGGATTGGTGAGCAGCTGGCACAGACACTTGCACGGTTTTTGCATGTTGTTCTGTTAAGGAAGAGCGTAGATTCACCATATTGTAAGGTGTACTACACAGAGAAGCATTCCTTCTTCCAGCATGGAATTCAATTTTTTCTCTATTAACAGCAATAATAATGATTTTTAGATTTAAAATAAAACACAAGGAGTTAGCTTTGTAGTACTCTGCTCTCATTATTTTTGAATATCTGCTCCATAGAATCTTTTGAAATTTCCAGACTGGGCACTCAAAACAAGTGTAATGATTAAGTTGGCTTCCCAGTCAATGCCATAAACCAACACATTTGCCTTGTGCCACTTTAAAATTGACCAGTTATTTGCTGGACATCATTGGAGAGGTGGGGTAGAGAATGAATAGATACCTAAAGGTGACCTTATTTGTAGTGGCAACTTAGACACAACTCTCCCCAGATGTACAGCACTGTCTTTTGTTATCTCTCTTTGGATCACTTTGATTTAAATTATGCTTTGGAACAAGGGACTGTTTCGGTCCAGATGTCCACATTTATTGACTTCGCATTTTAGTATGTGTTGTTCGGACTTAGGTCTATTGTTGAACCCACAATGTACAGAAGTAAACCAAGAGATTGGTGGGCATGGATGTGTTCATTTTAACATGTTGATCATTTTACACCTGCTCCATGAAAGAGAACACGTATTTCTCATCTTAATATGCATCTCTAGCCTTCCGTCATACACTGGGTACATGATTCCCCCACACAATGAACTTTCTCTCAAGAGTCCTAAAATATGCAATTGAATTGATGATCTAGAACCAGGTGTCTAAGGTTCTAAAGAACTGTTTTGTCCTTAGTGGGGTTGACGAGGAAGAGAAGGAATGCATTTGTTTGGATGTATTACATCCTTTTTGTGGTAATATTTGTTTGTCTTTGTGAGTATTATAGAACTATTACAACATTAGTAGGCAGGATTGGCACCGATTCTTTTTGTTACTTATATTTTCACATAAGAAACTCAGTTACTAAATGGCTAATGATCTTTGTTTACATAGTGTTTGCTAGAAATCACAGTCAGTGAAATATTAGTGATAAAATCTAAGTTTAATTCATGGCTGAAGACTAATCCATTATTATGAAAATGAAAGTATAATTATAGTGATAAATTGTTATTATTCTAAATAATCAAACTTTTTAAAAAACCCTCAATTATAATCTTATGAAAATAACTATTTTCTTCTTTACTAAAATTAACAAAAATGATCTGGGAACTATGAATAAATAAGACTAGAAGGCAATTGTTTAAAACTGGGGAATTAACTTTTTTGGTATCTGTAAATGAATGAGTATTTCTTCTTGGACAAAGAATTCTATGATTCGTTTTACTGCTTTGACATTTTTACCTTCTTTCTGTTCCTAAACTTGTCCAAAGGCAATGCAATCTTTGTAAAATGGCCTGGCACTCGCACTTGACTGCCAAGGCCTAGTTCCAATTCACTGTTCTAGGGAAACGTGTTAACCATACCAGGATGTCTCATTTTATGTTTAAGTGGTCACAGATTTAATAACGGGCTATAAGAAAGGTTTGCATTTAACTACATCCTTAACGTTTCCAGCACTTATCCACACATGCGCAAACACTGGGCAATGAATGACAAAGGCTTGAAATCCACAGCATCATGGGAAAGATCTACTCTGGGGCTGTGTACATATCAACAAATTATACGTTATTAGGTCAGTGAAGAAATTGATTATGGGATTCTGCCCAAATCCACGCTGTTTCCTGGTCCTTTGTGGACTACTCAATTAGACACCTCTCCAGGATTTTGCGCTGAACTAAGCGCAGCTAATTGTTCCGTTTCTGCATGGAATGATTCATCTCCCAGATGTCACAAGGCTCTCAGCAGCTCTGCCTTACCAGTATCACAGCATATAAAAATAAAGCCATTTGTGACCTGGGCAGAAGGAAGAGATTGAAATAAATAGAGGAGGGCATTCTTTAGCCCTGCCCTTTGGCATGATTAATCTTTAGTGAGAAGGACTTCAGATTCATTCTCCTGACAGGACAGCCCCCTTGCTCTCTCTGACTCCCCATGAGGAATGATGGATGAATACCTCCTTTTTCCCCTCTTCCTCCAGGTGCAGCCTTATTCACACTTGAGCCCTGAGAGCACACAATAGAGCAGTTTCTCCTTGCGCATTGCCTCAGCTCTGTGTTCTCTTCTCTTTGGTGTTTCTCATTTGCTCAGATCCCAGGGACGGATCCAACCAAACTGAAAGTGCATGAAACTCAATGACAGTCACTTATTCCCTTGAAACACTGGAGTAAAGTGTGTGTGTGTGTGTGTGTGTGTGTGTGTGTGTGTGTGTGTGTTCTCACAGAAAATGTAGTTTCAGACTTATTCAATAGAGAAATATGTTTTCAATTACTTTGAATGCTTGACCTTGAATTTTGGCTTTGGTTTTGAATTTTTTTTATATTTTACCCACAGTAAGTAAGGTTGTTCATCCATTCAAATGGCTGAATGGATGTAGTTAATGGTTCAGAATATAGAGAGGTGTCCAAAAACTGCTTTCTGTGTGGTTCTAATCTTATTTAAAAGAAACCAAAATTTATTATCATCAAATTTATTTTTAGAATTGAACACAGGTGGACAAACATCTGATATAAAATGAGATGAGGGAGAACTTTTTTTTGAAACAATGTTTTGAATTTGTATGGTAGTATTGGAGAGATCGCTCAGTGGCTAAGGACTTTGGATGTTCCTCTAGTAGATTCAGGTCTGGTTTTCAGCACTTACAGGGCAGCTTACAACTGGTTCTAACTCCAATTCTTTGGATTCTGGTTCCACCTCGCGGCCTCTGAGGGCATTGCAAATTCTGCACAGATGTACTGGCAGGTGAAACACTCATAAAACAGAAAAACAAAAGAGTAATTTTCAAATTAAATGTATACAGACTCAAATAGAAGAGCATTGTCTCTACCTTTTTCAAATAAATTAAGTTAAACATCTTTATCCTTTATTTGAATTATCTAAATCAGCCATTGAGACAGAGACTTGAATACACACCATTTATTTAGAAATAGCACCCCAAGCAGTGGGATGAAAGAGATCAGGGGAAGGAAGAAATCTTATTGGTGATTGTCAAGCAAGTGACCAATGTGAGTATATAAAGTTCATTTCCAATGTTGAATTTCAAAGGGCCTTAGCAAGCCTGAAACTTATACCATGTAGGGAAAGCATACTAGAGAACTCATGAACTAATATACACCAGCTAGTAGCTTAGAACTGAACTCAAGAAATAATTAAACCAGCTCACTAAGGTAATGTGTACTCTGAGGACAAGTCTGCATGTAAACAGTTTGAGATGGGGGCTAATACGGATATAGGATGGCAAGGTACTGGCAGTGTCTGCCCAGTGGATTCCCCAAGCTCAGGGTCATGCGGATGGCTCTGTTAAACCAGTGAAAGTCATAAATGTGGGAAAGAAACCTGTAGGGAAGAGAGACATGTTAAGAGGGGTTGGAGGGAGACAAAAGACAGTTGGGAGAGGTAAGAATAGTAAGAATACAGGTGTGAAATTGTCAAAGAATGAATTTAGTTAAAAGTTATTTTAAAAAAGGAGGGGATCGAGTGTCTTCAGAATGAATTATATAACGTGAATGAATTGGTCCATGAATAAATGTAATAAAATAAATATCAACAAACATTCTGAAGCTTCTGCAGAAATCACCAAGGTATTTCAGCAGGTTGTCAAGAGACCCCACACTGCTGTAACAACTATGGGCAAACCTGACTTCAAAGTACAGTCATCCTTCACTCTTCTTACATTCACATCTGGCTGCCTTCCCTTCCTTCTTTCTTACATGTAACTGACTCACACGAATCAGCCTCCAAGAAATTCCCATTCTTTAAGTGTTTATGTAATTGCAGTCACACGTATTTTCCTGGAATCACTTAAGAGCAGCAGACTAAGCTAACACCTCAACAACACATATGTATTTTATGCGAATAAGACACCTAACACCATTGCACTCAAGAAAATCAATACATTAATTTTGTTTAAGTTATTCTAATATAATTTTGATATTCACCTCAAAATTTACCAATAACTTTGACACCAAACTCTATAGAAAATAATTCACATTACCTTGTTATTGTTGGAAAATTTCAGTATCCTTATTTCAGACTATACAACCTCCTTGGTTTTTTTTTTGCCATAGCATTTGATTTATGCTTTAATAATAACGGATGTACAAATAAAAAAATTACAGTGCTGAATGTAAATAAATGTTTATAATTATATTTGATTCACAGTTTCTGAATGATTGATTTATTTCTTTTTTTAAATTTTTTTATTATATATTTCTTTACTTACATTTCAAAGGTTATTCCCCTTCCTGGTTTCCTATCCATAAGCCCCTGTTCCTTCCCCTCTTCCTCCCCCACACGGTTATTCCCCCCTGTAGATCCCCCTTATTGCCCTTCCCCATATTCCCCTGCACTGGGGTTCCAATCTTGGCAAGACTAAGGGCTTTCCCTTCCACTGGTGCTCCAACAAGGCTATTCTCTGCTACATATGCAGTTGGAACCCTGGGTGAGTCAATGTATTTCAGTTGATTTTTTAAAAAGCTCTTTAAATCAAAGTCTTTACACTTTGCTGTTGGGTGTCCTTTAATATGGTGCTAAGTTTGTCTTGTATATCTTCTTAATTAAATCCCCACAGGAAATAAAGTCCACCCAGCCAATGCTGTATTCTTACTCATGACACATGGTCTAATTTTGTCTCATTGCTGCTAATGTTAACTTTGATCATTTGGTTAATGTAGACTCTGTCATCTTTTTTCATTGTAAAATTATTTCAGTTTCACTTTCTAAAATTTCTTTTATTTTGAGATTATAATGGAATTACACTTCCCCTTCCCTCTTCTCTCTCCAATCTCCAAATCCTTTCTTGTTCCCCCCCCCCAATTCACAGCCCCTCTATTTCAGTAATTTTTGTTACTTGTGTAAATGTTCATGCATATACATACATAGTCCTAACTATAATCTGTTCAGTCCGCATAATGGTACTTGTATGTATATCTTCAGTGTTGACCATTTGTTCCTAGATAGCCAAACCGTGCTCTTAACTTGTAAGATTATGTCTCTTACTCTCAGTCTTCATAGTTACCTATAGTTCTTCATGTAGGGTTAAGGATTCATGGTCTGTTCCCCCAGCCCCGTCCACTCTGGAGGTCTGTTGCTGTTGTCCTTGTTCAGGTCATGTTTAGGCAGTCATGTTAATGAAACCTTGTGGATGTAGCTTCTGGCATTACTAGTAGACAGAGCTCAAGCCGAGCTCACTCATTCTCTGACTCTATGATAATATTTCTACCCCCTTCTTCTGCAATGTTATCTGAGTGCTTAGTGCAGGGAGACTCGGTCTTATATCAACTATTAAGTGTAGTTCTAACATCCTGTCAAGGAAATTTCCCCTTGCAACAGACAGAGAGCATTATAGAAAACCAGAACCAATCAGAAAGCGTAGTTGTCGAGGCTAGTCCATAGATGCAGATATACAAAACATTCCCACACCTAAGGCTCAGCAAATATTGATTAACCTTTTTAATAAATACTTTGAGAGACTTACTTTGGATTCATGTAAGTGCTCAGTAGCCATAACATTTTCAATTTATTATTTTTTATATTTATGTACATTATAATATTCTTAGATTCTTATTTGAGCTATAGGTACTTTCTCTATGTTATTAGATATATTCTGATGCTTAACTGGTCCTAACTTGGGCAAGTAGAAACCTCTCTCAGACCCCTTCTATTAACAAACTTCCAATAGTATTTGAACTTTCACTTCAGTCAATTGGAAATAATTACTCAAAATATGATACTTTATTAAAGAAAGCAAAAGATTATTCTTCATTATATTTTTCCATCCAAACAAAAAATGCATACCAGACTGTCTTGTTTGAGACACAATGTAGACACTGTTAATTGAACCATATAAATATGTAAATTTATGTCATTAAATGTCTAGATTTGTTGAAAATAACCAATCTTTATGAAATCAATTAAATGTGGATAGGCTTTGATTATATTAATCAGTGCCACAAACATTAGCTCAATAGCTATTTAAATACAGACACTGATGAAATGTTACCATTTTTCATATAAATAAAAAACTTTCGAAGAATAAGAAACAGTCAAACACAAAATCAATTGATACATAAATTAATCAAACTACCTATACACTTAAAATCATCTGTTAGGAAGCATTGTCTTATTGTGTTTGGACTAGCAGACACCATAATATCCAAACTCATCCATGTCCATTAATTATTTTACTTGAAATCTGGAGGTTATAAGAAATAAAAAGACATCTGTCAATAGCCAGCAGAGAATGACACAATTTGATCAAGCTCGTTTCTAAGACCTGCCTGGGAAACACTTATAGTTTTTGACCCCTATCTCTGATCATAAATATCAAGATTTATCAGCTATATTCACTGGACAATAAACATATTGCAAAAAAAAAAGAGCTGTCTAGAAGAAAGACAGCTTCCCAGGCTCCCAGTATTATTTTGCTCTCTGCATGGAGTACCCAGAAAAGAAACATAAGCGCTGTGTATCCCAGAGTCACCCAGTGGTCTAGTGAACACTCATCACCTGGTCCAGTTGAATGTAACATCACAACCCTCATCCTTTCGGAAGTGATGGCAGAAGCAGATTTAAAAAATAAAAAAAAAATCCTCTTTCCTGAATATTCAACATGGATAGCAAAGCTCATCAAGATTAACTTTTAATGATGGAAAACTAGTTTTACAAGTAAAACACAAAGGAAAAATTGTATGTAAGTGGTATACAATTCCTTCAAATTATTTGAATTACAAGTTACTATGCATATGTATGTTTGTATGATCACCAAATGTGTGGGTTTGGGAGGTTTGCCTGGGTTATTACATACAAACCAATTCTAATCACGTGCTTAGGGTCATACTTCAGGTCTGTCACTGGTATGCTTCTTCTGGCTCAGTTAGTCAACTTCAGTACAGATAAAACTAACAAAAGAAGGGAAATCCCACTGTGAGGGATCCCAGGATTCTAAACCCATTGCTTGGCCTTTTTGGTCCTCCAGGTTAATGGTACATTAATCATTGCTACTTTTTAATGCCAGAAGCAGCTTAGCTCTCAGGGGTGAACTGATTCCCCGGTCATAAAGTTTACAAGTTCACTAGCTAAGTTTATGAACTGTTCAGGCATCCTTTGGAAATGCAAGGTGCTATGCAGTGATGCAGGCTCTGGATTGGAAGGAAAGCAAGGACAGCTGAGGAGCCTGTTTCTTGCTTATATGCTGCTTTTGCAATGAAAGTGCACATGCTCTAGAAGAACTAGCTGATTCAAAGCACCAGAATGACCGTGACCATGAACTGGCAATACACACTGCCATTATATTTGCTGTTTCTCGGGGCTGTTAATTATGGGAAAAGTGAGAGATGCTGGATGAAATGAAATTAAATCAAATTTGGCTTCAAAATGTTTTGTTCCTGCTCTTAATTTCCAGACTCTCCAAAGTGGACCGATTTCTCCCGAGGTCAATGGAATGAATACTCACCAGATTTCCTGTTAGTTTGCTCAGTTTTTACAACTTTCATTGCAACTCTTTCTCCAAGGGCTAGTGTTCATAGGTCTTTCCAGAGTTTGATCAGACTTGCCTTTCTTAGCCACACATCTTACCTGAAGCTCCATATGTTTTTTTTTTTTTTTGGTTCTTTTTTTGGGAGCTGGGGACCGAACCCAGGGCCTTGTGCTTCCTAGGTAAGCGCTCTACCACTGAGCTAAATCCCCAGCCCCGCTCCATATGTTTTAAAGATGAGTTAGGACCTATTCTATTTCAAGGAATAACGGTTAGCTCTTCTATACAATAAGTCATTGCCAAACATACGACTTCAGCTAGCACCATTGCATTTTGTGGATTGAACGTGGACTCTCCGAGTATACAAACGCAATTCCAATCCACAATGTGATGACGATATTGACTTTGAGGTCTTGGGGGGCAGGTCAACCAAAGTGAAAAGAAAGTATAATTAATTTATAACTGCCCTTTGTTTACTCAGGTCCAGCTGAATTGCTGGAAGAGCATGCCAGAGGGGAATATAGTGGATACATGTTCGTTCTGCTATTATTAGACAGTTCTCATAACTCCTTTCTGATGGTATCAGAGGATATTTCACAATATAATTATATAGAAGTATTATTTCTCCCCATTATGTACAAGCTAACAAAGTACGGTTATTTCCTAACATCGAGTTTCACTCCTCCCCAGCCAGAAGAAAAAAGAGAAGAAAACACAGACAAGCAGCTTAGCAAATGAGCGAAACCATCTGCATGTAGGATTTTCCCGTGTTTCCTTATGTTGGGTTCCCTGAAGAACACAGGTATGTGGAGACATGAGCACGTTTTATCATCTTCACTGACATCATGCAGTTACACGAGCCAAGGTAACATCATTGTAATTCATATGCTTTCCAGTTGTGTGGTTTTGGGAAGTTATCAAAACAACCGATGACTCAATTTCCTTATCAGAAAGATGAAAATGGTTAGTGCATTTGCCTTACAAGTCATAATTTGGAACAAAGGGGCAATTATTTTGTTGTTGAATATGTATGTTGAACATCGCCTCAGAGATAGCTAAGTTTGCACAACTGTTACGTACATGTTTCTTAAAAACAAACGGAAAAGTGTTTGTGTTCACTATCAACATACCTACTCAGGGTGAATTGAAGTTGATGCCTTAAATTTAGGAAAAACTTATTTGTATTTATGAAAATATTTTGGTTAGACTGTCCCATCTTTTACTTAGTCCTGTTGGCTACTGATAACTTGGGGCACTGTCCTGAAGATGTAGCAGCAGTAATAAAAACCTACCTCACTGACTCTGAGCCTGACTTTGACCTTTAATCATTGGACTATACTTTTCTTATTTTCTTACAGTACTTTTGAGGACTCTTCAGAGTTTGGAGAATGAATGAAGTAACACACATGTCCTTCATATGTGTGTGTGTGTGTACGTGTATGTAACATTATATACAACATATATAATATATAACATTATATATAACAAATGGTATATAAATATATATATATATGTATATATATCCATATATATTTAAACCATACTGGAAATTTTCATAGAGCTGTATTGATCAACTTTCATGTTACTTTGTTTTCTTTTTCCACTGTCAAGATGCCTCTAGAAACTTAAGCCTGAAATCATAATGGAGAACGTTCACAGATTGAAATGAATAGATATCTTCTCTTCACACATCTCATTCTTACTTATTTTCTCCATAATATTTCATCACTAAGGGTGGATCACATGTGCTCATCATAGCTGTAAAGAAAGCAAGAAAGTAAGTTTCAATCCCCTAGCATTTCTTTCAGGCTAGAAATGAGTGGGAGATGAGGAAGTTAATGTCCAAGGTTTCCTGTGGAACAAGAGGGAAAGAGGAGGGGGAAATTTTTCCTAATTTGAATTATGCTCAAAACAGTATATACTTGGAAGTCTGTTTGGGTTACAAGCATCTTAATGAATTTTCTTCTTTCTCCCGCAGTATCATTTCCAGATTATACATACCATTTTATGAATAGCTCTGTCTCAAATGCACAGAGATAGATCTAATTGAAGCCTTAGGACTATCTCACATGCTAATCATGCGACCAAACATGCTGGCATCACACATCATAGATGTATAAACTTTTATCACTTCACATTTGATTTTGCATGTTTATATTTTATATCATCAACATTTATTTTGTACGTCTTTATGCAACTGAAATATTTATAAGTGACATTTTATATCACTATTATTTTAAACATAACATTCCATACAAAGAACAGACGCAGGCTTCAGATATAGTGTAGTGGAGTCATTTGTTCACTTGAGGATATTTTTACATGCATTTAAAGTGTTTGGATTAAATCCATCCTCATTCTTTCAACTCCAATTCCTTCCCTATGTCTTCTAGTTTCACGTGTCGTGTGTTTTTGTTTATTTTCTGTTCTTTTTCCTATTGAGTCCCTACATGCTGCAGTATTTGTATAGTGTAAGACCATCTACATCTACTAGAAGATAAGTGGCTTTTCAAAGGTAAAGTCCTTAATGAAAACGGACTATCCATTTCCTAGCAGCTAACAGTTTCGAATAACTTCTCAGTTGGGGATTGAACTGTATAACCACCATCTACTCTATGTTGGGATTTTGTCTGGCTTGGTCTTGCATAGATCTTATGCATCCAGTGATGGCTGCTGTGAGTTCACTATGTGTAACTGCACTGTTGTATCCAGAAAATGATTTTGTTGTAGTTGTCAACTACCTCTGCTAACTTCAATTTTCCCAATGAACACAGATTCCTGCAACTGGTAAATGTGCAGAGAATAAGAGACTAAATCATCTAATCCTAAATCCAACATTTACCTCATGACCTTTCTTTCCAAAGTTCATGTGTCATCATGGCTCATGGGGTAGAAAAGTGGTGTACAGATTTTTAAAATAGAATTTTGATCCATTTATGATCTACTGGAACGAACGTCAGTACAGAGATAAATATTATCCACTCTATACCAATTTGCCTACCCAGCTCAGTCATTGTTGTCCTTTTTATTTGGAACTAAATTGTTCTGCTCTAACAAATGTTCATGGAATTAATTTATCATGGAAGGGAAAATTTTCGGTATAAATAGTTATGAATCTGGATTTTTAACCTGGTTAAATCCCAATATTACCATTTATTGGTATGCCAAGAGACTATGTGCTGTCTGTAGTATCCTTACTATAGTAATGGTAACTTAATAACGTTGAACTGATGAATTTTGAGAGACACTAGAGTTCATAGAGTCACCCTGAACAGCCATATTAGAACAGTTAAATGCCAGGAAGCACCAGTGACTCTCTGACCCACACTGAAAGCTGCACCAGGTTGCTGCTGCCTGATTTTCTTAGCTAAGGTATGTTCTTCTAACTGCTTTACTGTAGTGTTGCTACTCATGGAGACATACTTGCTTCCCCACAAAGTTTCCATGGAATAAACTGTGAAAGGTGAGTTTATGAGTACAAGGAGAGAGAAATCTCTTTGCTACTAGAGTCTTTTTTTACCAGATTTTATTTTTTTATAATAAAAAATAAAGATTTGTATTGCCATTAGCAAGACATCACTGGACCACATTTTATAAGCTTTGATAATTTTAAATGTCTATTTCATTCAATTTTTGGCAAATCTATCAAATGTATAACATCAAATTGTAAAATTTGTAATGATTTTATAACTGGCAGATACATAACATCCATTAATTTTAGAATTCCTTTATTATTTCTGTAAAAAATGAGGTGATGTTTAATTTAAAAATTAGAAATAATTAACAAACCATGAAGGACAAATAAAAGATTACCATCATTCATATATATTTTATTTTAAAATTTCATTACATATTATCCATAAATTTCTATCTTGCCCACTTTCATTTCTTTCATTCCTTCACTTATTCTCTATATTTTTATAGCTTACCTATCTTTAAATATAAAGCATTGACTGAGAGACATAAAAACGTAAGGAGTAAAGGACTCCATAACAATCAAATCATTTTATATGACCTCATTATATATAATTGATTCAGAAAGTCATTATGTATTTTCTATTACATGTAGGCTCTATAATAAGAGGTAAAAGTACACCAGTTGTAAATGAACTATGTAAGAAGGAGTGGAGACAGAACAAGAGAAGGTCCTGGGGGCCTTGATGCATTCAAAGAACACTGCGCACACATGAAAATGCCATGCTGTATCCCATTACTTTTGCTCAACAATGCACACAAAGAAAGATAGATAAAGAATGTTAAAATCATAAATAAGGAGCTGAGGTATAGTTCAAAAGTAGAGTGGCCGCTTAGCATGTGTGTAGCCCAGGTTCCTTCTCCAGAAACACTAAACAAACAAATAACAAACCACACCATTTATGGAAGGTTTTTGATGTTGCTAAGTGAAATGAAGAGATAAAATTCAAGGGAAACTGAATAATTTCAGACTTTATCTGTAATTTAGGAAAGATGCGTTTTCATCATTGAAGGTGTTTCTAAGTGTAATCTCTCTGAAATGTGGCAAAAAATATTAATAAAATTATTATTATTTTTTAAAAAACTTCAAATCACTACTAGCTTGCTTTCTATGTTATACACTTTAAAGTTCCTAAATGCCTATGTATCTCTACCAAAATGTAAATTTTAACAATTTCCTTTATATGTGAAATCATTTCATAAATATTTAATGGTATAAATATTTACACCACCCACCTTTCCATCTTACCCCGTGGTGTAGAGGAACCTCGTTTTAAATTTTGTATCATCTTCAAGGCCCCTGCAAGTTATGATGATTAGTAATAGATGTTTCCCTAGACAATGTACAGGAGTCTGTTACAGCTAATTTTAAATGTTTTTATTTTCCAACTGTTAATTGTTAAGGTATATGTGAACTGTGAAGGTCTGTCCCAGCGTACCTCCTCCTTCCCCCATTCTTTCAGTTACCTTAGTGTAGTCTGTAGTGGGTACCACTCAGCTCTCCCCAAACTTCTTTAGCTGCTATTGTACCCAAACAGTGTTGTACACAAATGGCTTATATTGATACGATTTCAGGGCCAAACACTTGGTATTTTATAACAAATTATGAGTTTATCCCTGGGGAAGAATAATTCTAATAATTATTCCTCTCTCTGCAGACAACTAGTTGCTTGCCCTTCTTTGTTGGCTGTAGGTCTCAGACACCCATATACCTGTCTCAGTCTCTGCCTGTTAAAACTCTCCTATGAGAACGTCGTCTACAAATTCACAGGTACTGAGCCGATTGTACATACTTACTGCACATACTGACTATTGTGATTTCTTCACTTTAAATGATTTTGAAACTCACCACCATTGAGGTTAGTGGTTATATATTTCTCTTAGCTATCATTAATTATTCTACTTCAATTAGTTTATTTCTCCTCTCCCTTTCTGAGAAATTGCTAAATGTTTGTTTGATTTTTACATTATAATATTGATCGATTCTATATAGGTTACATTGCATACCGGATCTTTCTAATCTGCTGATTCCAAACATTATGACTAGTAGGTCACAGAGTGCTCGAATCTTCAATTTACCAAGATATTGCCCATTTATCTGGTGAAATGGAGTTACAATAAAGAAACTCAGTCCAATTGTCACTGTACTGGTTCGCAATTTTTTGCATGCATTTGAACAATCAAGGTTAGCAATGCTACCTCTTATATCACTGCTAAGATATGAAAACATTAATAACAGTGATACATTGTGCTTTTATTTATATTTTCTCCACAATTAATAACACATTTCCTTTAACAAGTAGAGGAGCAGTTTGGGATTCTTTCACATGTGAGTTTCTGACCATGAGCTTTGAACCATTTCTTTTTCATGTATGCATTTCCATCCTGTTAATTGTACTTGGACACTCTGAACTATGGCATGCTTACTTTTATTGACGTGCTTTTGTGTTTATGTTTACATTTACTTACACTTGTGGAATTTCTTGTAGTTGATACCTGAACTTTGTCTGACTTTTTGGATCTATTCTCCATCCTTCCCCACTCTGCCATCAGAGGCTAATGTGTTTCCTTGGTATGGGTGTGATTTGACCTTTGAAGGCATAAATCAGCAATGAAGAAGTAGGATACTTCTGTCTCCCTCTCTATACTCTCCTATCATCCAGATTTCATTAATTACTTTCCATTTGGTGAAAACAGAATCACTATTGCTAGTTTTTCTTCCTTCCTTCCTTCCTTCCTTCCTTCCTTCCTTCCTTCCTTTCTTTCTTTCCTTCTTTCTTTTTTTCTTCTTTCTTTTCTTAAAAGTAATGCCACATCTATATCTTGACTTGTTATACATAAAATACGAACAGAGACAGCAATGTTTGATATGAACCTCTAGACTTTTGGGAAACAACAGAAGTATAGAAAAAGAGAGGGATCCTGGCCACGTTACTAAAGAAGCATCATGGTAATCTCAATAAGACCTCTAGTGATGATGGCTCCAGTTTCTTGGAGTCTTGCAAACCTTGCACCTGGTCTATAAGCCTGTGCCATGCAAGAGAGTTGTCTAGAGAAGGCTGAAGCCCATGAGAAATGGGCTTTTCTTCTGTCAGCTTCATTCACAACAACTCTTAAACCAAAAGAGTGTAAAGAATTCTTGGGAGAATAGCTCTTAGCACTTTCTGAAGTGCATAGATGACCTTTAATGGGGCAATTTTACTTTTATTGTTGCATTTCAGTTTTTATTGAGCTTAAAATGTTAGGTTTGAACTTCAAAGTCTAGACTATCAAAAGTTGTCAAACTTTCTATTCTGGGCTTAACTGTCATGTCTTAAGTTCCGAGGACCATTGTTTTAGTGCCTGCCTCTCCCTTGCCTCATTCTGTTTATTTTTAGCAGCATTTACAACTAAAACCCATACTTAATTCCCAGGCTATATAGAATCCAACACTGGCTCCTGACTTAGCCATAAATCAACAGTCTCTGATCCACTATCTCTGTTGAACCATGAGCCCAACTCAGTACATTTGCTTTTCGTTCTTTCCACTTAGAGATTTTTACCCTTTACCAACTTTAGATGCATCTTGTTTTACCATGTCCTCCTTCTAAGTGGTGATTTTATATTAACATGTCTGTTATGACTTGAAATTACTCCATAATTATATGAATTATGCATCACCTGGATCATTTATTTAAGCATAAAGCTTAGTGGCTCTCCGTTTATCTTCATGGTTGCATCATTATTACCAAAATCTAATCTGGAGCACATTACTATATTATTAAAGAGACCCTGAGTCTACCTATAGTTACCCTTCACTTTGGCAACTAGGAATTTATTTCTGGATCTTTCTGGATACTGTATAGGTGGGATTAGATGACATGGAAATATCTGGATAGGGCTTACTACAGTGACTGTCAGACCTATCTATGCTGCAATACCAACCAGTTATTTATTTTAATGTCCATGATACAAATGTCTATATTATCCATTCCTTAGTAGCTGAGACCTGAAGTGTCTCCTATCCTTTAACTATGGTGAACAATAATGCCAAAAGGACTGGTGGACAAGTTTATATGTAAACACATTTTCAGTTCTCTTGAGTATATTTCTATCAGTAAAATTGTTGGTTTATGCAATAGCTCTATGTTTACTTTCTTGATGAGTCGTGGAATTATTTTCCATCCTGTCCTTATTATGCTCCCTGTTAACAGTATATGTAGGCTGCAATTTCTTCATGATTTTGCCAATGTTTGTTATTGTACATATTTTTGGTGATAGCCAAATGGATTTATTAGGTGGCACCCAGTGTAGTTTGACTTGAATTTTTAAAATCTTATTGTCTTGAGTCTTTCTTTATATTTAGTGTCTTTGTGTATCTTCTGGCGTCAACTGTTTTGTCAGTTTTAAAATGCAGCCTTTGTCTTGTCATTGTTGAGTTATGTGTTTTTCACATGCTCTAGATTCTAGAATTTAACTAGGTATGTGATTTACCAGTGCCTTCTCCCCTTTGTATATTACTTTTTCTGATGTACAAGTTTCAAAAATTTTATCAACATTACTGTTTTTATGTTGGTGGCTGCTTGTTCTTTTGCAGTGGTATCCAAAGTCATGGATAGTCACCACTATATTTCCTCTAGAAGGTCAATGACATCAGCTCTTCTTGTCATACAATATATGCAATACATGGACAACAGAGCAGTTCTGATTAGTTTAGTTTTTAAAAGCTTTATGATTATGGTCATGTGAATAATCATAAGCCAAGTAGCACATGTACTAAGTCCTTTTAGTCTAAAATTGTATCACATATTGTCTATCCTATAAAAGAAATACTTTTTCAGTAAGAATAAGCCTAGGGGTAAAGATGACATAGAATATTTTTCTGGTGCAGGGCTGTAGGTTCAATCTTTAGCATTTTATATGAATGCATATGTCAATAAATCCAACCAAGATGCTTCCATTGAAAAACTAGCCTTCGATGTTTCCCTCCATTTTAGAGGCTTACCTTTTTCCTATCCATTGTGTTGTTACAAAGCACATCTTATGCACTTAACTACACTTCCACCAATGCTGTGTCTAACACATGAACATGACAAGAATTTATGTGAATATTTCCTCTCCCACGGTCATGCCAGTTCAGCATAAATTAATTTTCTGAACATCTTGCAAATGCCTCATTTAACATGCTTTCAGATAAACATCCCTAATACAAATCTACAGAGGTCATTCCCACTTAGGAGATTAGCTAAGAGGCAAGGCCATGTTTCAAGAAGGAACTCTTAACTTGATAGAGATAGAGATAGGGAGGGAGGGAGGGAGGGAGGGAGGGAGGGAGGGAGGGAGGGAGAGAGAGAGAGAGAGAGAGAGAGAGAGAGAGAGAGAGAGAGAGAGAGAGAGAGAGTCTCTGCAAGTGTGTTTGGTTTTGCCTGCTCTGGCAAGTGTCTAAACAAATAGCCAGAAATTCCAGGCGAGAGCTTTGAAAACCATGTTCCACATACCTTCCTACTCGGCAGAAAGTCCCAGCTGAGCTAATTAAGATGCTGCTTTCAATTCACTATTCTTACAGGACAAAATTCAATTTTCCCCCTGACCCTCGTTTTGCTCTACCATTTAGACAACTTTTACCACATGCCACTGTAATATTCTACCAAAAGAATGTCCTGAGTTGGTGACATAAAATCAATTCTGTTATTCATCACTGTTATTCTCATATGCATCATCCATTACAAATTATAGAATGTTAAATAATCAAACCTTTTCCCTCTTCTTTTCGCCTATCTTTTTTTGGCAAGATGTTTTAATGTTTCCAGAAAGAAAAAAAAATGAAAACCATGTGTCCTGAGTGCGTCCCACTGCAGCATGATTACTGCAATGAAGACATTTTATTGTGTTAATTTTCATTAAATAAAACCCTGTTGAAAGCCAGTAGTTTTCCAAGACCCATATGATTTATGACATGTTAATATTTGCAGGAAGACACTCTGTTTCAATTACAGGGATTAAGTGACGCCTTTTGGAACAACTTGGGAATCATATCACCCTCAAAAACATTAATTTTAGAACCACAGCACAGCGTGAGACCTGCGACCCTACTGACAGCAGTGCCAACTTTTGCATAAACTTCATCTTCATCACCCATTGTTACATTCACAGCAGATGACAATGCCTGCCAAGGACTCTAATGATGCACTTCTGGGAGTTGGCCCCTCAGAACATTAGACACTAGCTTTTCTATAACTCAGGAACATTTCTTTCTTTCTCTCTGATGAGCAGCAGGTGAGGTGTGCTGTATTCCTAAAAGAAGCATGATATACCTGAAAATAATTGACTCTGTCCTCTACTTTTCTTTTTCTAGTCTTTCCCCCACCGTTTGCCTACTTCTTGTGTCTTGACTTTTATCTCTTCCTGAACATCCTGACTCCAAGGATAATTTCATTAAATACAAACCACATTTTTAATTAATTTTATGGGAAAATTGTTGTGTCTTTTATCCCAACTTCAAGTATGCGTGGATTTGTCAAAGGTAAAAAGGATTGAATAACCAGGGAAGATAGATTTGGATAAGATATGAACAACAGCTCGAGTGCATGCACACTATTTAACAGAACAAAGTTTCTTCTGCTTTCTTAAGCATAGGGAGGAGATTTGGTCAGTTGTCACTGGCCAGTAAACCCTAGAGGTCATTTTAGGAAAATCCCATCCCGATGCAGAATTGTTTTTAATTGTTTCCAAACTTTTCTGAGGCTCATGATTTTCTTACATTCTATTTGACATTTAAAATGAAATGAAAGAAAATTTATCAAATTAAGGACCATTAAAAAGGCCCCAAACTTACAGAAATCATATGCACATTTCCCCGCATATGCAGGGTCATAGAAGAATCTTGTATTACTCTTGGTGTATGTTTGCAAAGCAGAACTAAAGTGGAACCAAACATGGTTTCAAATTCAATTTAATTTGGGACAATATTTTCTAACTACCTTGTCAGGTAAATGAATTTCATTTTGCCTTAAATCATGATGTCAAAATGCTATTTTAAAATCCCTAATGGTGAAGCTATCGTCTGAACCATCAATGACAGAAGGCTGTGATTTTAGAACATGTCTTTTCTGTAGCTCTTAGTTTTGCAGGGAGAAAAAAGTCCTCAAGTTTTCCATTCTCTTATTTAGTCTTAGTTTTGGTTAATTTGCCACCACCCCAAATCTGTCTCAAACCTTTAATCTCCAGGATTCACCCTAAAGTAAAAATTTTAATTATATTTTATTTAAACTTATTTTTAAATTTAAATATATTTAAGTTCATTCTTCTCCTCCCGCAAGTCCTTCCAGAACTCCTTCCTTCCTTCCTTCCTTCCTTCCTTCCTTCCTTCCTTCCATGTCTGTCTGTCTGTCTTTTTGGCAGTTTGTAATTTATTTTGACAGTCTACTTCTTTTCTTTCTTTCTTTCCTTTTTATTGGATATTTTTTATTTATTTACATTTCAAATGTTATCCCCTTTCTCAGTTTCTATCCATAAACTTCCTATCCCACTCCCATCCCCCTTCTTCTATGAGGTTGTTCCCCCTCACCCATCCACCCATCCCTTCCCACCTCCCAGCCCTGGCATTTCCCTACACTGCAGGGGTCCAGCCTTGGCAAGACCAAGGGCTTCTCTTCTTATTGGTGCCTCAAAAGGCAATCCTCTGCTACATATGCAGCTAGAGCCGTGGGTCTGTCCATGTGTACTGTTTGGTTGGTGGTTTAGTCCCTGGGAGCTCTGGTTGGTTGGTATTGTTGTTCTTATGGTGTTGCAAACCCCTTCAGTTCCTCCAATCCTTTCTCTAATTCCTCCAATGGGGATCTTGTTCTCATTTCAATGGTTGGCTGCTAGAGTCCACCTCTGTATTTGTCATGCTCTGGCAGAGCCTCTCAGGCTCTCAGACATCTGTATCAGGCTCCTGTCGGCATGCACTTCTTGGCATCTCCAATAGTGACTGGGTTTGGTGACTGTATGTGTATGGGCTGGATCCCCAGGTGGGCAGTCTCTGAATGGCCATTCCTTCAGTCTCAGCTCCAAACTTTGCCTCTGTATCTTCTCCTAGGAATATTAGCAATTTTAATGTTTAAAGAATAATTGTGTTCATCAGTGTTCTTGAATGCTTGTGGGAATTATTAATACAGTTAATTTGTCTGCTTATTTGTGCACCTGTACTTCCTAACCTTTTGTTTTCTTTATTTAGAAGCACTATAGTATTTTAATAATCATAACTTTATATACTAGCTTCATAAATCATGAGTGATGAACGACTGGCCTTAATTTTGCTTAACTATTTAATCCCTAAGGCATAATATTTTATGTTTTTCTCTCTGACAGATAAGGAGGCCTAGCTAATGCCACCTTTTATCAGACCTTGTAAAGAGCATTTACATTCTAACATTTGCTATTCTGAAGTGATTCACTGCTTCTCTGTGTCCCACAGAAGAAGCCAAGCTAGCTGTTGAGACGATACAGTTGGGTAGGATATTATATTGAAAATAAATGTTATTATTGAAATGAGATTTGAATTTAGATAATTGTAATTGGTCATCAAGATTCAATGGAACCCCCAAATTACTTGATAATTCCTTTAATCCCAATTATTTAGCTATGGGCCTCTACAAATGGAAGCCATCACTTCAGTGGTATATATGAAGCAAAACAAACTTTCCAAGTTCACAATCTCCTTAAAATTTAATTTTTTTTACAGAGAAAAGTATTAACTAGAAACATATATTCTTTTTTTTTTATTAACTTGAGTATTTCTTATATACATTTCGAATGTTATTCCCTTTCCCGGTTTCCGGGCAAACATCCCTCTCCCCCCTCCCCTTCCTTATGGGTGTTCCCCTCCCAACCCTCCCCCCATTGCCGCCCTCCCCCCATAGACTAGTGGCCCATACATATACAGCCACCCAATTAGACAAGATGGATGAAGCAAAGAAGTGCAGACCGACAGGAGCCGGATGTAGATCGCTCCTGAGAGACACAGCCAGAAACATATATTCTAAACACCAAAAAACGGGAGGCCGTGGGGGCAGGTCTAGTCTGAGTAAGCGGTGGATCATAGGAGCACAGGGGCTCATAACTGAATAAATGGGTTTCGGCTTGCTCACTGCTAGCCTTCATTCTGTGATTCCCTCTATGCCTTAATGGCTATCAAATGAGCAGGTGTTTATTTTGCAAGAGAGAGGTAAATCTATAGACTCATTTAAGTATTTTAAATAAACATTTTCTGTAAACCCTAAAATAGTGGATATAATATGATTTCTATAAAGAGCACATTTACATCTATGTGGAAAAAAATAAATAGAACAAAAGATCATTGAAACTCGGTCTTCCTCAAGTTCTCTCTCCATGTTCAAGCTGCTGATATTCCCTTTCATGGGAGGCACTTTGTGGTTACCGCATAAATTGGAGCAGGCTGGCTAAGCCTGCAGCCCAGTTACACAGTCTTTGCAGAGTGGGCTGGGAGTTTCTGAAGGCTAAGCAGCTTTTTAGTGAAGCTCATTTATATTCCCATTTCATCATGGCATAAAAGTAATGAATAGTAGAGCCCAATGTTGTACTTTCATTTAAAAAACTTATTTTATTTGCGCATGTGTGTAGTGAGGTATATGTACATGTGTGTGCTGGGGTATCCATTTGACCAAAGAGGAGGGTCAGATCTCTTGGAGCTGGAGTTATAAGTATTTGTGAGTTGTCTGATGTGATTCTGAGATATGAACTGTGGTCTTCTGACCAAGTCATAAGTGCCTTTAACTACTGAACACATACTACTACCATCAAAGCATTGCGACTGTTTCCCAAAGGTTTTTATTAGGATACAAAGCACAGGATGTATCTCCCATTTGATTGGAGTTCAGTACAGAACAATTGTTTCTTAGAGCATTATTATCATCTTGCAAAGTCTAGGGACTGGCGAGATGGCTCAGTTGTAATGTGCTTGGCACACAAGTAAAAGGAACTGAGTTGGGATACCTAGCACATATGTCAACAGGGAAATTCAACTATAATATCAGAAGCAGAAATAGATCTTGCTGACCAGCTACTGTAGCTGAATCAGTGTCTATCAGATTTAGAAAGAACTTAGAAATAATGTAAAAAGTGACCGAGAAAGACAAATAACATTGACCTCTGACCTTGATAGGACACACACACACACATGCATGCATATGCGTACACTTATACAAATGCCAAAAACATCTGAACACACACATATATCACATACACATGCAATATAAGAAGTCAACAAATTGACTCACTGCTCCCAAACACCGTGGGAGAGAGACCTCACTGCCGAGACAGGTGGGCACTCCCGAGACTGCAGAGTGGAAGAGACCACCAACACTGCCCACCCCTGCCCACATCCCTGGCCCAAGAGAAAACTGTATAAGGCCTCTGGGTTCCCGTAGGGGAGGGCCCAGGAGCAGCTAATCTGCTGTGTCAGAGACACCGCCAGAACCTGAAGGGACCGACCGGATAAACAGTTCTCTGCACCCAAATCCCATGGGAGGGAGAGCTAAACCTTCAGAGAGGCAGACACGCCTGGGAAACCAGAAGAGACTACACTCTGCCCAAATCTCTGACTCCAGAGGAAAACACCAAACGCCATTTGGAACCCTGGTGCACAGAAGCTCCCGGAAAGGGCGGCGCAGATCTTCCTGGTTGCAGCTCCCGCAGAGAGCTCATAAGAAACACCCCACGAGCAAACTTGAGCCTCAGGACCACAGGTAAGACAAACCTTCCTGCTCCAAGCGACCTGCCTGGTGACCTCAAGACACAGGCCCACAGGAATAGCTGAAGACCTGTACAGAGGAAAAACTACACGCCCGAAAGCAGAACACTCTGTCCCCATAACTGGCTGAAAGAAAACAGGAAAACAGGTCTACAGCACTCCTGACACACAGGCTTATAGGACAGTCTAGCCACTGTCAGAAATAGCAGAACAAAGTAACACTAGAGATAATCTGATGGTGAGAGGCAAGCACAGGAACCCAAGCAACAGCAACCAAGACGACATGGCATCATCGGAGCCCAATTCTCCCACCAAAGCAAACACGGAATATCCAAAACCACCAGAAAAGCAAGATCTAGTTTTAAAATCAGATTTGATCATGATGCTGGAGGAATTCAAGAAAGACATAAAGAACTCCCTTAGAGAAACACAGGAAAACATAAATAAACAAGTAGAAGCCTACAGAGAGGAATCACAAAAATCCCTGAAAGAATTCCAGGAAAACACAATCAATCAATTGAAGGAATTAAAAATGGAAATAGAAGCAATCAAGAAAGAACACATGGAAACAACCCTGGATATAGAAAATCAAAGGAAGAGACAAGGAGCCGTAGATACAAGCTTCACCAACAGAATACAAGAGATAGAAGAGAGAATCTCAGGAGCAGAAGATTCCATAGAAATCATCGACTCAACTGTCAAAGATAATGTAAAGCGGAAAAAGCTACTGGTCCAAAACATACAGGAAATCCAGGACTCAATGAGAAGATCAAACCTAAGGATAATAGGTATAGAAGAGAGTGAAGACTCCCAGCTCAAAGAAAACAGTAAATATCTTCAAGAAAATCATAGAAGAAAACTTCCCTAACCTAAAAAAAGAGATACCTATAGGCATACAAGAAGCCTACAGAACTCCAAATAGATTGGACCAGAAAAGAAACACCTCCTGACACATAATAGTCAAAACACCAAATGCACAAAATAAAGAAAGAATATTAAAAGCAGTAAGGGAAAAAGGTCAAGTAACATATAAAGGCAGACCTATCAGAATCACACCAAAATTTTCGCCAGAGACTATGAAAGTCAGAAGATCCTGGACAGATGTCATACAGACCCTAAAAGAACACAAATGCCAGCCCAGGGTATTGTATCCTGCAAAACTCTCAATTAACATAGATGGAGAAACCAAGATATTCCATGACAAAAGCAAATTTACACAATATCTTTCTACAAATCCAGCACTACAAAGGATAATAAATGGTAAAGCCCAACATAAGGAGGCAAGCTATACCCTAGAAGAAGCAAGAAACTAATCGTCTTGGCAACAAAACAAAGAGAATGAAAGCACACAAACATAACCTCACATCCAAATATGAATATAACGGGAAGCAATAATCACTATTCCTTAATATCTCTCAACATCAATGGCCTCAACTCCCCAATAAAAAGATATAGATTAACAAACTGGATACGCAACGAGGACCCTGCATTCTGCTGCCTACAGGAAACACACCTCAGAGACAAATACGGACACTACCTCAGAGTGAAAGGCTGGAAATCAACTTTCCAAGCAAATGGTCGGAAGAAGCAAGCTGGAGTAGCCATTCTAATATCAAATAAAATCAATTATCATCTAAAAGTCATCAAAAAAGATAAGGAAGGATACTTCATATTCATCAAAGGAAAATTCCACCAAGATGAACTCTCAATACTAAAGATCTATGCCCCAAATACAAGGGCACCTACATACATAAAAGAAACCTTACTAAAGCACAAAACACACCTTGCACCTCACACAATAATAGTTGGAGATTTTAACACCGCACTCTCATCAATGGACAGATCATGGAAACAGAAATTAAACAGAGACTTAGACAGACTAAGAGAAGTCATGAACCAAATGGACTTAACAGATATTTATAGAACATTCTATCCTAAAGCAAAAGGATATACATTCTTCTCACCTCCTCATGGTACTTTCTCCAAAATTGACCATATAATTGGTCAAAAAACGGGCCTCAACAAGTACAGAAAGATAGAAATAATCCCATGTGTGCTATCAGACCACGGCCTAAAGCTGGTCTTCAATAACAATAAGGGAAGAACGCCCACATATACGTGGAAGTTGAACAATGCTCTACTCAACGATAACCTGGTCAAGGAAGAAATAAAGAAAGAAATTAAAGACTTCTTAGAATTTCAAGAAAATGAAGGTACAACATACCCAAACTTATGGGACACCATGAAAGCTGTGCTAAGAGGGAAACTCATAGCTCTGAGTGCCTGCAGAAAGAAACAGGAGAAAGCATATGTCAGCAGCTTGACAGCACACCTAAAAGCTCTAGAACAAAAAGAAGCAAATACACCCAGGAGGAGTAGAAGGCAGGAAATAATCAAACTCAGAGCTGAAATCAACCAAGTAGAAACAAAAAGGACCATAGAAAGAATCAACAGAACCAAAAGTTGGTTCTTTGAGAAAATCAACAAGATAGATACACCCTTAGCCAGGCTAACGAGAGGACACAGAAAGTGTGTCCAAATTAACAAAATCAGAAATGAAAAGGGAGACATAACTACAGATTCAGAGGAAATTCAAAAAATCATCAGATCTTACTATAAAAGCCTATATTCAAAAAAACTTGAAAATCTGCAGGAAATGGACAATTTCCTAGACAGATAACAGGTACCGAAGTTAAATCAGGAACAGATAAACCAGTTAAACAACCCCATAACTCCTAAGGAAATAGAAGCAGACATTAAAGGTCTCCCAACCAAAAAGAGCCCAGGTCCAGACGGGTTTAGTGCAGCATTCTATCAGACCTTCATAGAAGACCTCATACCAATACTATCCAAACTATTCCACAAAATTGAAACAGATGGAGCACTACCGAATTCCTTCTACGAAGCCACAATTACTCTTATACCTAAACCACACAAAGACACAACAAAGAAAGAGAACTTCAGACCAATTTCCCTTATGAATATCGACGCAAAAATACTCAATAAAATTCTGGCAAACCGAATCCAAGAGCACATCAAAACAATCATCCACCATGACCAAGTAGGCTTCATCCCAGGCATGCAGGGATGGTTTAATATACGGAAAACCATCAACATGATCCATTATATAAACAAACTGAAAGAACAAAACCACATCATCATTTCATTAGATGCTGAGAAAGCATTTGACAAAATTCAACACCCCTTCATGATAAAAGTCCTGGAAAGAATAGGACTTCAAGGCCCATACCTAAAGAGAGTAAAAGCCATATACAGCAAACCAGTTGCTAACATTAAACTAAATGGAGAGAAACTTGAAGCAATTCCACTAAAATCAGGGACTAGACAAGGCTGCCCACTCTCTCCCTACTTATTCAATATAGTTCTTGATGTTCTAGCCAGAGCAATCAGACAATAAAAGGAAATCAAGGGGATACAGATCGGAAAAGAAGAAGTCAAAATATCACTATTTGCAGATGATATGATAGTATATTTAAGTGATCCCAAAAGTTCCACCAGAGAACTACTAAAGCTGATATACAACTTCAGCAGAGTGGCTGGGTATAAAATTAACTCAAATAAATCAGTAGCCTTCCTCTACACAAAAGAGAAACATGCCGAGAAAGAAATTAGGAAAACGACACCATTCATAATAGACCCAAACAATATAAAGTACCTCGGTGTGACTTTAACCAAGCAAGTAAAAGATCTGTACAAGAAGAACTTCAAGACTCTGAAGAAAGAAATTGAAGAAGATCTCAGAAGATGGAAAGATCTCCCATGCTCATGGATTGGCAGGATTAATATAGTAAAAATGGCCATTTTACCAAAAGCGATCTACAGATTCAATGCAATCCCCATCAAAATACCAATCCAATTCTTCAAAGAGTTAGAACAATTTGCCAATCCGTCTGGAATAACAAAAAACCCAGGATAGCTAAAACTATTCTTAACAATAAAAGGACTTCAGGGGGAATCACTATCCCTGAACTCAAGCAATATTACAGAGCAATAGTGATAAAAACTGCATGGTATTGGTACAGAGACAGACAGATAGACCAATGGAACAGAATTAAAGACCCAGAAATGAACCCACACACCTATGGGCACTTGATTTTTGACAAAGGTGCCAAAACCATTCAATGGAAACAAGATAGCATTTTCAGTAAATGGTGCTGGTTCAACTGGAGGTCAACATGTAGAAGAATCCAAATCGATCCATGCTTATCACCCTGTACAAAGCTTAAGTCCAGGTAGATCAAACACCTCCATATCAAACCAGATACACTCAAACTAATAGAAGAAAAAGTAGGGCAGCATCTCGAACACATGGGCACTGGAAAAATTTCCTGAACAAAACACCAATGAATTATGCTCTAAGATCAAGAATTGACAAATGGGATCTCATAAAACTGCAAAACTTCTGTAAGGCAAAGAACACGGTGGTTAGGACAAAATGGCAACCAACAGATTGGGAAAAGATCTTTACCAATCCTACAACAGATAGAGGCCTTATATCCAAAATATACAAAGAACTCAAGAAGTTAGACCGCAGGGAAACAAATAACCCTATT
The DNA here is from genome assembly GCF_021556685.1 of Rattus norvegicus. Classification (NCBI taxonomy): domain Eukaryota; kingdom Metazoa; phylum Chordata; class Mammalia; order Rodentia; family Muridae; genus Rattus; species Rattus norvegicus. The sequence goes on from NC_141536.1 coordinate 121,157,828, forward strand.
AAAAAATGGGGTTCAGAACTAAACAAAGAATTCACAGCTGAGGAATGCCGAATGGCTGAGAAACACCTAAAGAAATGTTCAACATCTTTAGTCATAAGGGAAATGCAAATCAAAACAACCCTGAGATTTCACCTCACACCAGTGAGAATGGCTAAGATCAAAATCTCAGGGGACAGCAAATGCTGGCGAGGATGTGGAGAAAGAGGAACACTCCTCCATTGCTGGTGGGATTGCAGACTGGTAAAACCATTCTGGAAATCAGTCTGGAGGTTCCTCAGAAAATTGGACATTGAACTACCTGAGAATCCAGCTATACCACTCTTGGGCATATACTCACAAGATGCCCCAACATATAAAAAAGACATGTGCTCCACTATGTTCATAGCAGCCTTATTTATAATAGCCAGAAGCTGGAAAGAACCCAGATGCCCTTCAACAGAGGAATGGATACAGAAAATGTGGTACATCTACACAATGGAATATTACTCAGCTATCAAAAACAACGAGTTTATGAAATTCGTAGGCAAATGGTTGGAACTGGAAAATATCATCCTGAGTGAGCTAACCCAATCACAGAAAGACATACATGGTATGCACTCATTGATAAGTGGCTATTAGCCCAAAAGCTTGAAGTACCCTAGATGCCTAGAACAAATGAAACTCAAGACGGATGATCAAAATGTGAATGTTTCACGCCTTCTTTAAAAGGGGAACAAGAATACACTTGGCAGGGAAGAGAGAGGCAAAGATTAAAACAGAGACTGAAGTAACACCCATTCAGAGCCTGCCCCACATGTGGCCCATACATATACAGCCACCCAATTAGACAAGATGGATGAAGCAAAGAAGTGCAGACCGACAGGAGCTGGGTGTAGATCTCTCCTGAGAGACACAGCCAGAATATAGCAAATACAGAGGCGAATGCCAGCAGCAAACCACTGAACTGAGAATAGGACCCCCGTTGAAGGAATCAGAGAAAGTACTGGAAGAGCTTGAATGGGCTCGAGGCCCCATATGTACAACAATGCCAAGCAACCAGAGCTTCCAGGGACTAAGCCACTACCTAAAGACTATTCATGGACTGACCCTGGACTCTGACCTCATAGGTAGCAATGAATATCCTAGTAAGATCACCAGTGGAAGGGGAAGCCCTTGGTCCTGCTAAGATTGAACCCCCAGTGAATGTGATTGTTGGGGGGAGGGGGTAATGGGGGGAGGATGGGGAGGGGAACACCCATAAAGAAAGGGAGGTGGAGGGATTAGGGGGATGATTGCCCGGAAACCGGGAAGGGGAATAACATTCGAAATGTAAGTAAGAAATACTCAAGTTAAACTAATCGTCTTGGCAACAAAACAAAGAGAATGAAAGCACACAAACATAACCTCACATCCAAATATGAATATAAAGGGAAGCAATAATCACTATTCCTTAATATCTCTCAATATCAATGGCCTCAACTCCCCAATAAAAAGACATAGATTAACAAACTGGATACGCAATGAGGACCCTGCATTCTGCTGCCTACAGGAAACACACCTCAGAGACAAAGACAGACACTACCTCAGAGTGAAAGGCTGGAAAACAACTTTCCAAGCAAATGGTCAGAAGAAGCAAGCTGGAGTAGCCATTCTAATATCAAATAAAATCAATTTCCAACTAAAAGTCATCAAAAAAGATAAGGAAGGACACTTCATATTCATCAAAGGAAAAATCCACCAAGATGAACTCTCAATCCTAAATATCTATGCCCCAAATACAAGGGCACCTACATACGTAAAAGAAACCTTACTAAAGCTCAAAACACACATTGCACCTCACACAATAATAGTGGGAGATTTCAACACCCCACTCTCATCAATGGACAGATCATGGAAACAGAAATTAAACAGTGATGTCGACAGACTAAGAGAAGTCATGAGCCAAATGGACTTAACGGATATTTATAGAACATTCTATCCTAAAGCAAAAGGATATACCTTCTTCTCAGCTCCTCATGGTACTTTCTCCAAAATTGACCATATAATTGGTCAAAAAACGGGCCTCAACAGGTACAGAAAGATAGAGATAATCCCATGCATGCTATCGGACCACCACGGCCTAAAACTGGTCTTCAATAACAATAAGGGAAGAATGCCCACATATACGTGGAAATTGAACAATGCTCTACTCAATGATAACCTGGTCAAGGAAGAAATAAAGAAAGAAATTAAAAACTTTTTAGAATTTAATGAAAATGAAGATACAACATACCCAAACTTATGGGACACAATGAAAGCTGTGCTAAGAGGAAAACTCATAGCGCTGAGTGCCTGCAGAAAGAAACAGGAAAGAGCATATGTCAGCAGCTTGACAGCACACCTAAAAGCTCTAGAACAAAAAGAAGCAAATACACCCAGGAGGAGTAGAAGGCAGGAAATAATCAAACTCAGAGCTGAAATCAACCAAGTAGAAACAAAAAGGACCATAGAAAGAATCAACAGAACCAAAAGTTGGTTCTTTGAGAAAATCAACAAGATAGATAAACCCTTAGCCAGACTAACGAGAGGACACAGAGAGTGCGTCCAAATTAACAAAATTAGAAATGAAAAGGGAGACATAACTACAGATTCAGAGGAAATTCAAAAAATCATCAGATCTTACTATAAAAACCTATATTCAACAAAATTTGAAAATCTTCAGGAAATGGACAATTTCCTAGACAGATACCAGGTATCGAAGTTAAATCAGGAACAGATAAACCAGTTAAACAACCCCATAACTCCTAAGGAAATAGAAGCAGTCATTAAAGGTCTTCCAACCAAAAAGAGCCCAGGTCCAGACGGGTTTAGTGCAGAATTCTATCAAACCTTCATAGAAGACCTCATACCAATATTATCCAAACTATTCCACAAAATTGAAACAGATGGAGCACTACTGAATTCCTTCTACGAAGCCACAATTACTCTTATACCTAAACCACACAAAGACACAACAAAGAAAGAGAACTTCAGACCAATTTCCCTTATGAATATCGACGCAAAAATACTCAATTAAATTCTGGGAAACCGAATTCAAGAGCACATCAAAACAATCATCCACCATGATCAAGTAGGCTTCATCCCAGGCATGCAGGGATGGTTTAATATACGGAAAACCATCAACGTGATCCATCATATAAACAAACTGAAAGAACAAAACCACATGATCATTTCATTAGATGCTGAGAAAGCATTTGACAAAATTCAACACCCCTTCATGATAAAAGTCCTGGAAAGAATAGGAATTCAAGGCCCATACCTAAACATAGTAAAAGCCATATACAGCAAACCAGTTGCTAACATTAAACTAAATGGAGAGAAACTCGAAGCAATCCCACTAAAATCAGGGACTAGACAAGGCTGCCCACTCTCTCCCTACTTATTCAATATAGTTCTTGAAGTTCTAGCCAGAGCAATCAGACAACAAAAGGAGATCAAGGGGATACAGATCGGAAAAGAAGAAGTCAAAATATCACTATTTGCAGATGACATGATAGTATATTTAAGTGATCCCAAAAGTTCCACCAGAGAACTACTAAAGCTGATAAACAACTTCAGCAAAGTGGCTGGGTATAAAATTAACTCAAATAAATCAGTTGCCTTCCTCTATACAAAAGAGAAACAATCCGAGAAAGAAATTAGGGAAACGACACCCTTCATAATAGACCCAAATAATATAAAGTACCTCGGTGTGACTTTAACCAAGCAAGTAAAAGATCTGTACAATAAAAACTTCAAGACACTGAGGAAAGAAATTGAAGAAGACCTCAGAAGATGGAAAGTTCTCCCATGCTCATGGATTGGCAGGATTAATATAGTAAAAATGGCCATTTTACCAAAAGCAATCTACAGATTCAATGCAATCCCCATCAAAATACCAATCCAATTCTTCAAAGAGTTAGACAGAACAATTTGCAAATTCATCTGGAATAACAAAAAACCCAGGATAGCTAAAGCTATCCTCAACAATAAAAGGACTTCAGGGGGAATCACTATCCCTGAACTCAAGCAGTATTACAGAGCAATAGTGATAAAAACTGCATGGTATTGGTACAGAGACAGACAGATAGACCAATGGAATAGAATTGAAGACCCAGAAATGAACCCACACACCTATGGTCACTTGATTTTTGACAAAGGAGCCAAAACCATCCAATGGAAAAAAGATAGCATTTTCAGCAAATGGTGCTGGTTCAACTGGAGGGCAACATGTAGAAGAATGCAGATCGATCCATGCTTATCACCCTGTACAAAGCTTAAGTCCAAGTGGATCAAGGACCTCCACATCAAACCAGACACACTCAAACTAATAGAAGAAAAACTAGGGAAGCATCTCGAACACATGGGCACTGGAAAAAATTTCCTGAACAAAACACCAATGGCTTATGCTCTAAGATCAAGAATCGACAAATGGGATCTCATAAAACTGCAAAGCTTCTGTAAGGCAAAGGACACGGTGGTTAGGACAAAACGGCAACCAACAGATTGGGAAAAGATCTTTACCAATCCTACAACAGATAGAGGCCTTATATCCAAAATATACAAAGAACTCAAGAAGTTAGACCGCAGGGAAACAAATAACCCTATTAAAAAATGGGGTTCAGAGCTAAACAAAGAATTCACAGCTGAGGAATGCCGAATGGCTGAGAAACACCTAAAGAAATGTTCAACATCTTTAGTCATAAGGGAAATGCAAATCAAAACAACCCTGAGATTTCACCTCAAGCCAGTGAGAATGGCTAAGATTAAAAACTCAGGTGACAGCAGATGCTGGTGAGGATGTGGAGAAAGAGGAATACTCCTCCATTGTTGGTGGGATTGCAGACTGGTAAAACCATTCTGGAAATCAGTCTGGAGGTTCCTCAGAAAATTGGACATTGAACTGCCTGAGGATCCAGCTATACCTCTCTTGGGCATATACCCAAAAGATGCCTCAACATATAAAAGAGACACGTGCTCCACTATGTTCATCGCAGCCTTATTTATAATAGCCAGAAAATGGAAAGAACCCAGATGCCCTTCAACAGAGGAATGGATACAGAAAATGTGGTACATCTACACAATGGAATATTACTCAGCTATCAAAAACAACGAGTCTATGAAATTCGTAGGCAAATGGTTGGAACTGGAAAATATCATCCTGAGTGAGCTAACCCAATCACAGAAAGACATACATGGTATGCACTCATTGATAAGTGGCTATTAGCCCAAATGCTTGAATTACCCTAGATCCCTAGAACAAATGAAACTCAAGACGGATGATCAAAATGTGAATGCTTCACTCCTTCTTTAAATGAGGAAAAAGAATACCCTTGGCTGGGAAGGGAGAGGCAAAGATTAAAACAGAGACTGAAGGAACACCCATTCAGAGCCTGCCCCACAGGTGGCCCATACATATACAGCCACCCAATTGGACAAGATGGATGAAGCAAAGAAGTGCAGACCGACAGGAGCCGGATGTAGATCGCTCCTGAGAGACACAGCCAGAATACAGCAAATACAGAGGCGAATGCCAGCAGCAAACCACTGAGCTGAGAATAGGTCCCCCGTTGAAGGAATCAGAGAAAGAACTGGAAGAGCTTGAAGGGGCTCGAGGCCCCAAAAGTACAACAATGTCAAGCAACCAGAGCTTCCAGGGACTAAGCCACTACCTAAAGACTATATATGGACTGACCCTGGACTCTGACCCCATAGGTAGCAATGAATATCCTAGTAAGAGCAGCAGTGGAAGGGGAAGCCCTGGGTCCTGCTAAGACTGAACCCCCAGTGAACTAGTCTATGGGGGGAGGGCGGCAATGGGGGGAGGGTTGGGAGGGGGACACCCATAAGGAAGGGGAGGGGGAAGGGGGATTTTGCCCGGAAACCGGGAAAGGGAATAACACTTGAAATGTATATAAGAAATACTCAAGTTAATAAAAAAAAAAAAAAGGAAAAAAAAAGAAATACTCAAGTTAATAAAAAGAAAGAAGTCAACAAATCAGCATATTTTAGGACACTGAAATTATTAAAGGAAAATAATGCCATTATTTTAAAGATTTTTTTTGATTTTACAAATTGGAAGCTTGCTAGACTGCATGTGGAAGAGTTATTCTTCACACCGTTTATGTTTATGACAGATTTTCTCTTTTCCTCTCTCAATATGAATCAATGATAACATTTTTACCAATGTGTAAATTACTCTTTTTTCAAAATCATATTGTATAATATTTTATTAAATGTGTAGAAAGCCATTCTCCTATTGGAATTCTGAGAAGCCATCATACTATCTTGATATGACACGTACTTCTACCATTAAAAGGTTAAATTAATTAACCATTTAATGCATTACATTTATGCATTAGTTTATGGATAATATATGTTGTACAAAATAAATTTAATGCATTAAAATACACAAGAGCTTACCAAATAGGTGGGTAACAGGTGAGCTTACTAATAATTGGAAATAGAATTATCAACTTTCTAATTCGAGCCTGAACAACATTAAATAACCACTTCAAAATGAAAATATTCACACATAGGTTAACTGATTTATATGATACCTTATGATTGACTCTGATTATTTGTCCCCATTGAGAAATTGCAAGCAGATGTGTATAGGAATTGACCAAGTCTAGGATCAGCCATGGTAGGATTGCTCAAACTACTGTCTTTGAAAGTATTTTCATTTTTTTTTTACATTTTATTTTTTTATTAACTTGAGTATTTCTTATATACATTTCGAGTGTTATTCCCTTTCCCGGTATCCGGGCAAACATCCCCCTCCCCCCTCCCCTTCCTTATGGGTGTTCCCCTCCCAACCCTCCCCACATTGCCGCCCTCCCCCCACCAGTCTAGTTCACTGGGGGTTCAGTCTTAGCAGGACCCAGGGCTTCCCCTTACACTGGTGATCTTACTAGGATATTCATTGCTCCCTATGGGGTCAGAGTCCAGGGTCAGTCCATGTATAGTCTTTAGGTAGTGGCTTAGTCCCTGGAAGCTCTGGTTGCTTGGCATTGTTGTACTTTTGGGGTCTGGAGCCCCTTCAAGCTCTTCCAGTTCATTCTCTGATTCCTTCAATAGAGGACCTATTCTCAGTTCAGTGGTTTGCTGCTGGCATTCGCCTCTGTATTTGCTGTATTCTGGCTGTGTCTCTCAGGAGCGATCTACATCCGGCTCCTGTCGGTCTGCACTTCTTTGCTTCATCCATCTTGTCTAATTGGGTGGCTGTATATGTATGGGCCACCTGTGGGGCAGGCTCTGAATGGGTGTTCCTTCAGTCTCTGTTTTAATCTTTGACTCTCCCTTCCCTGCCAAGGGTATTCTTTTTCCTCATTTAAAGAAGGAGTGAAGCATTCACATTGTGATCATCCGTCTTGAGTTTCGTTTGTTCTAGGGATCTAGGGTAATTCAAGCATTTGGGCTAATAGCCACTTATCAATGAGTGCATACCATGTATGTCTTTCTGTGATTGGGTTAGCTCACTCAGGATGATATTTTCCAGTTCCAACCATTTGCCTACGAATTTCATAAACTCGTTGTTTTTGATAGCTGAGTAATATTCCATTGTGTAGATGTACCACATTTTCTGTATCCATTCCTCTGTTGAAGGGCATCTGGGTTCTTTCCATTTTCTGGCTATTATAAATAAGGCTGCGATGAACATAGTGGAGCACGTGTCTCTTTTATATGTTGAGGCATCTTTTGGGTATATGCCCAAGAGAGGTATAGCTGGATCCTCAGGCAGTTCAATGTCCAATTTTCTGAGGAACCTCCAGACTGATTTCCAGAATGGTTTTACCAGTCTGCAATCCCACCAACAATGGAGGAGTGTTCCTCTTTCTCCACATCCTCGCCAGCATCTGCTGTCACCTGAGTTTTTGATCTTAGCCATTCTCACTGGTGTGAGGTGAAATCTCAGGGTTGTTTTGATTTGCATTTCCCTTATGACTAAAGATGTTGAACATTTCTTTAGGTGTTTCTCAGCCATTCGGCATTCCTCAGCTGTGAATTCTTTGTTTAGCTCTGAACCCCATTTTTTAATAGGGTTATTTGTTTCCCTGCGGTCTGACTTCTTGAGTTCTTTGTATATTTTGGATATAAGGCCTCTATCTGTTGTAGGATTGGTAAAGATCTTTTCCCAATCTGTTGGTTGCCGTTTTGTTTTAACCACAGTGTCCTTTGCCTTACAGAAGCTTTGCAGTTTTATGAGATCCCATTTGTCGATTCTTGATCTTAGAGCATAAGCCATTGGTGTTTTGTTCAGGAAATTTTTTCCAGTGCCCATGTGTTCGAGATGCTTCCCTAGTTTTTCTTCTATTAGTTTGAGTGTGTCTGGTTTGATGTGGAGGTCCTTAATCCACTTGGACTTAAGCTTTGTACAGGGTGATAAGCATGGATCGATCTGCATTCTTCTACATGTTGACCTCCAGTTGAACCAGCACCATTTGCTGAAAATGCTTTCTTTTTTCCATTTGATGGTTTTGGCTCCTTTGTCAAAAATCAAGTGACCATAGGTGTGTGGGTTCATTTCTGGGTCTTCAATTCTATTCCATTGGTCTATCTGTACCAATACCATGCAGTTTTTATCACTATTGCTCTGTAATACTGCTTGAGTTCAAGGATAGTGATTCCCCCTGAAGTCCTTTTATTGTTGAGGATAGCTTTAGCTCTCCTGGGTTTTTTGTTATTACAGATGAATTTGCAAATTGTTCTGTCTAACTCTTTGAAGAATTGGATTGGTATTTTGATGGGGATGGCATTGAATCTGTAGATTGCTTTTGGTAAAATGGCCATTTTTACTATATTAATCCTGCCAATCCATGAGCATGGGAGATCTTTCCATCTTCTGAGATCTTCTTCAATTTCCTTCTTCAGTGTCTTGAAGTTCTTATTGTACAGATCTTTTACTTGCTTTGTTAAAGTCATACCGAGGTACTTTATATTATTTGGGTCTATTATGAAGGGTGTCGTTTCCCTAATTTCTTTCTCGGCTTGTTTCTCTTTTGTGTAGAGGAAGGCTACTGATTTATTTGAGTTAATTTTATACCCAGCCACTTTGCTGAAGTTGTTTATCAGCTTTAGTAGTTTTCTGGTGGAACTTTTGGGATCACTTAAATATACTATCATATCATCTGAAAATAGTGATATTTTGACTTCTTCTTTTCCGATCTGTATCCCCTTGACCTCCTTTTGTTGTCTGATTGCTCTGGCTAGAACTTCAAGAACTATATTGCATAAGTAGGGAGAGAGTGGGCAGCCTTCTCTAGTCCCTGATTTTAGTGGGATTGCTTCGAGTTTCTCTCCATTTAGTTTAATGTTAGCAACTGGTTTGCTATATATGGCTTTTACTATGTTCAGGTATGGGCCTTGAATTCCTATTCTTTCCAGGACTTTTATCATGAAGGGGTGTTGAATTTTGTCAAATGCTTTCTCAGCGTCTAATGAAATGATCATGTGGTTTTGTTCTTTCAGTTTGTTTATATAATGGATCACGTTGATGGTTTTCCGTATATTAAACCATCCCTGCATGCCTGGGATGAAGCCTACTTGGTCATGGTGGATGATTGTTTTGATGTGCTCTTGGATTCGGTTTGCCAGAATTTTGTTGAGTATTTTTGCGTCGATATTCATAAGGGCAATTGATCTGAAGTTCTCTTTCTTTGTTGTGTATTTGTGTGGTTTAGGTATAAGTGTAATTGTGACTTCGTAGAAGGTATTCGGTAGTGACCCATCTGTTTCAATTTTGTGGAATAGTTTGGATAATATTGGAATGAGGTCTTCTATGAAGGTCTGATAGAATTCTGCACTAAACCCATCTGGACCTGGGCTCTTTTGGTTGGGAGACCTTTAATGACTGCTTCTATTTCCTTAGGAGTTATGGGGTTGTTTAACTGGTTTATCTGTTCCTGATTTAACTTCGGTACCTGGTATCTGTCTAGGAAATTGTCCATTTCCTGAAGATTTTCAAGTTTTGTTGAATGTAGGTTTTTATAGTAAGATCTGATGATATTTTGAATATCCTCTGAATCTGTTGTTATGTCTCCCTTTTCATTTCTGATTTTGTTAATTTGGACGCACTCTCTGTGTCCTCTCGTTAGCCTGGCTAAGGGTTTATCTATCTTGTTCATTTTCTCAAAGAACCAACTTTTGGTTCTGTTGATTCTTTCTATGGTCCTTTTTGTTTCTACTTGGTTGATTTCTGCTCTGAGTTTGATTATTTCCTGCCTTCTACTCCTCCTGGGTGTATTTGCTTCTTTTTGTTCTAGAGCTTTTAGGTGTGCTGTCAAGCTGCTGACTAATGCTCTTTCCTGTTTCTTTCTGCAGGCCCTCAGCGCTATGAGTTTTCCTCTTAGCACAGCTTTCATTGTGTCCCATAAGTTTGGGTATGTTGTACCTTCATTTTCATTAAATTCTAAAAAGTTTTTAATTTCTTTCTTTATTTCTTCCTTGACCAGGTTATCATTGAGTAGAGCATTGTTCAATTTCCAAGTATATGTGGGCATTCTTCCTTGAATGTTATTGAAGACCAGTTTTAGGCCGTGGTGGACTGATAGCACGCATGGGATTATTTCTATCTTTCTGTACCTGTTGAGGCCCGTTTTTTGACCAATTATATGGTCAATTTTGGAGAAAGTACCATGAGGAGCTGAGAAGAAGGTATATCCTTTTGCTTTAGGATAGAATGTTCTATAAATATCCGTTAAGTCCATTTGGCTCATGACTTCTCTTAGTCTGTCGACATCACTGTTTAATTTCTGTTTCCATGATCTGTCCATTGATGAGAGTGGGGTGTTGAAATCTCCCACTATTATTGTGTGAGGTGCAATGTGTGTTTTGAGCTTTAGTAAGGTTTCTTTTACATATGTAGGTGCCCTTGTATTTGGGGCATAGATATTTAGTATAGAGAGTTCATCTTGGTGGATTTTTCCTTTGATGAATATGAAGTGTCCTTCCTTATCTTTTTTGATGACTTTTAGTTGAAAATTGATTTTATTTGATATTAGAATGGCTACTCCAGCTTGCTTCTTCTGACCATTTGCTTGGAAAATTGTTTTCCAGCCTTTCACTCTGAGGTAATGTCTGTCTTTGTCTCTGAGGTGTGTTTCCCGTAGGCTGCAGAATGCAGGGTCCTCGTTGCGTATCCAGTTTGTTAATCTATGTCTTTTTATTGGGGAGTTGAGGCCATTGATGTTGAGAGATATTAAGGAATAGTTATTATTGCTTCCTGTTATATTCATATTTGGATGTGAGGTTATGTTTGTGTGCTTTCATTCTCTTTGTTTTGTTGCCAAGACGATTAGTTTCTTGCTTCTTCTAGGGTATAGCTTGCCTCCTTATGTTGGGCTTTACCATTTATTATCCTTTGTAGTGCTGGATTTGTAGAAAGATATTGTGTAAATTTGCTTTTGTCATGGAATATCTTGGTTTCTCCATCTATGTTAATTGAGAGTTTTGCAGGATACAGTAACCTGGGCTGGCATTTGTGTTCTCTTAGGGACTGTAAGACATCAGTCCAGGATCTTCTGGCCTTCATAGTTTCTGGCGAGAAGTCTGGTGTGATTCTGATAGGTCTGCCTTTATATGTTACTTGACCTTTTTCCCTTACTGCTTTTAATATTCTTTCTTTATTTTGTGCGTTTGGTGTTTTGACTATTATGTGACGGGAGGTGTTTCTTTTCTGGTCCAATCTATTTGGAGTTCTGTAGGCTTCTTGTATGCCTATGGGTATCTCTTTTTTTAGGTTAGGGAAGATTTCTTCTATGATTTTGTTGAAGATATTTACTGTTTCTTTGAGCTGGGAGTCTTCACTGTCTTCTATACCTATTATCCTTAGGTTTGATCTTCTCATTGAGTCCTGGATTTCCTGTATGTTTTGGACCAGTAGCTTTTTCCGATTTACATTATCTTTGACAGTTGAGTCGATGATTTCTATGGAATCTTCTGCTCCTGAGATTCTCTCTTCTATCTCTTGTATTCTGTTGTGAAGCTTGTATCTATGGCTCCTTGTCTCTTCCTTTGGTTTTCTATATCCAGGGTTGTTTCCATGTGTTCTTTCTTGATTGCTTCTATTTCCATTTTTAATTCCTTCAATTGATTGATTGTGTTTTCCTGGAATTCTTTCAGTGATTTTTGTGACTCCTCTATGGGCTTCTACTTGTCTATTTATGATTTCCTGATATTCTTTCAGGGATTTTTGTGACTCCTCTCTATGGGCTTCTACTTGTTTATTTATGTTTTCCTGTGTTTCTCCAAGGGAGTTCTTCACGTCTTTCTTGAAGTCCTCCAGCATCATGATCAAATATGATTTTGAAACTAGATCTTGCTTTTCTGGAGTGTTTGGACATTCCATGTTTGTTTTGGTGGGAGAATTGGGCTCCGATGATGCCATGTAGTCTTGGTTTCTGTTGCTTGGGCTCCTGCGCTTGCCTCTCGCCATCAAATTATCTCTAGTGTTACTTTGTTCTGCTATTTCTGACAGTGGCTAGACTGTCCCTATAAGCCTGTGTGTCAGGAGTGCTGTTTTACTGTTTTCTTTCAGCCAGTTATGGGGACAGAGTGTTCTGCTTTCGTGCGTGTAGTTTTTCCTCTGTACAGGTCTTCAGCTGTTCCTGTGGGCCTGTGTCTTGAGTTCACCAGGCAGGTCACTTGCAGCATACAAGTTGGTATTACCTGTGGTCCCGAGGCTCAAGTTCGCTCGCGGGGTGCTGCCCACGGGCTCTTTGTGGCGGCAGCAACCAGGAAGAACTGTGCCGCCCCTTCCGGGAGCTTCAGTGCACCAGGGTTCCAGATGGCCTTTGGTGTTTTCCTCTGGCGTCCGAGATGTGTGTGCAGAGAGCAGTCTCTTCTGGTTTCCCAGGCTTGTCTGCCTCTCTGAAGGTTTAACTCTCCCTCCCACTGGATTTAGGTGCAGAGAACTGTTTATCCCGTCTGTTTCCTTCAGGTTCCTGTGGTGTCTCAGGCAGGGGTCCTGCCGCTCCTGGGCCCTCCCCCACGGGAGCCCAGAGGCCTTATACAGTTTCCTCTTGGGCCAGGGATGTGGGCAGTGGTGGTCAGTGTTGGTGGTCTCTTCCGCTCTGCATCCTCAGGAGTGCCCACCCGACCAGGCGGTGAGGTCTCTTTCCCACGGGGTCTGGGTGCAGAGAGCTGCTGTGGGCCGGGATCCGGGGGTGTGGGACTTCCGGTAAACACAGGACGTGCCCGGTCCTAGAGGAATTCTGCCTCTGTGTGTCCCGCTTTCACCAGGCAGCTTTCTTGCAACAGACAAGTTGGTCTTACCTGTGGTCCCGAGGCTCAAGTTTTCTCGCGGGGTGCTGCCCACGGGCTCTCTGCGGCGGCAGCAACCAGGAAGACCTGTGCCGCCCCTTCTGGGAGCTTCAGTGACAGGGTTCCAGATGGCCTTTGGTGTTTTCCTCTGGCGTCCGAGATGTATGTACAGAGAGCAGTCTCTTCTGGTTTCCCAGGCTTGTCTGCCTCTCTGAAGGTTTAGCTCTCCTTCCCACGGGATTTGGGTGCAGAGAACTGTTTATCCAGTCTGTTTCCTTCAGGTTCCGGCGGTGTCTCAGGCAGGGGTCCTGCCGCTCCTGGGCCCTCCCCCACGGGTGCCCAGAGGCCTTATACAGTTTCCTCTTGGGCCAGGGATGTGGGCAGTGGTGGTCAGTGTTGGTGGTCTCTTCTGCTCTGCAGCCTCAGGAGTGCCCACCTGACCAGGCGGTGAGGTCTCTTTCCCACGGGGTCTGGGAGCAGAGAGCTGCTGCGGGCCGGGAGTATTTTCATTTTATATTCGTAAGAAATTTGCATTTTTTAACATTTTATTTATACATGGTCACCCCACTGAAGCTGACCTGAATTTTTGCAGTCCAAGATAAACTTGAACATATGACCCTCCATCCTCAGTCTCCTAGATACTAGGATAGGATTGTGATACATCATACCCAGATTCGCCTGCTTTCTCAAACTATTGTTTTGTTTAGTAAGCCAACTTTTCAAACCTCTATAGTGCCTTCCAAATAAGCTATAAACATTTCTCTGCCCTTTCATATATGTGGGATATGCATAGTCTCTGTATTTGGATTTAGTTTTGAGTGTGGACAATAAAAATATACCCACATTTGTCAGATAATTTTGAGGATATAGAGCTGTGGAAAAATGAAATGACTTGAAACTACGGTCTGAAATGATTCATGAAGTATATGCCAGAATAGATCCTAGAGATCTAGACTGAGAAGACATAGTTCTTACACATTCATAGTTACAGGGATAAAGAAGAGTTACAGATCAACTGAAAGCTAAACATTTATTTCAAAACTTATTTTTTTATTTTTTTAAATTTATATACATTTCAAATGTTATCCCCCTTCTTGATTTTCCCTCTTAGAACCCCATCCCACTCCCTCCCCATTTCTATGAAGGTGCTCCCCCACCCACCACCGCACTCCTGCCTCACCACCCTAGCATTCCCCTATACTCAGGCATCAAGCCTTCATAGGACCAAGGGCCTCCCTCCCATGGGTCCCTCTATGTGTACTCTTTGGTTGGTGGTTTAGTCTCTGGGAGCTCTGGGGGTTCTGGTTGATTGATGTTGTTGTTCTTCCTAAAGGATTGCAAATCCGTTCAGCTCCTACAGCCCTTCCCCTAACTCCTGCATTGGGGTCTCCAAGCTCAGTCCGATGGTTGGCTGCGAGCATCTGCATCTGTGTTTGTCAGGCTCTGGCAGAGCCTCTCAGGAGACAGTCATATCAGGCTTTGGTAAGCAAGCACTTCTTGGCATCAGCAATAGTGACTGGGTTTGGTGGCTTCATATGGGATGGATCCCCAGGTGGGGCAGACTCTGAATGGTCTTTCCTTCAGTCTCTGCTCCACTCTTTGTCCCTGTATTTCCTTTAGACAGCAGCAATTCTGGGTTAAAATTTTGAAAAAGGTGGGTAGACTCAGCCCTCAACCAGGGGCTGTGACAAATCTCTGAATATGGTCTCTACAGGTTCTCTCTCCCCTTCGTTGAGTATTTCAGCTAATGCCATCCCTGTTGGGCCTGGGAGCCTCTTGCTTTCTGGTGTCTGGGACTTTCTATTGGCTACTCCCAGTTCCCTACACACCTCTGTTCAATTTCAAATCTTCTAAATTACCATTTTATATAGATTTTGATCCCTATTTGTTCTGTAGGACATTGCAAGCCATATCGCAGGGCATATATTTGTGGTTCTATTATACGTCTCTGGCATCTTGCTTCTCATTTCCTATCACATTCATCTCTGAAAGTCTTTAGTAACGTTGCTATGAAGACTGGGACCTGCCACAATTACCACCCAGACTCTATTTATTCCTGGAATTAAACTTTCTAATTATTTAAACTATTGCCTATTGGTTACAAATTTATAATAAAATTATAATGTAAGTGATACACAAACTGGTAAATTTAATAGTTCAATTCCTCCATTAGATGCAAACGTTAACTGTTTTTTATAGAAGAATAAAGTGAGATCAAATTCTGCTAAATCCCAGGCTTCTTTACCCATAGTCAGTTTAGTAGCACAGCTAGAGTTGGTGTCCAGAATCCTCCTGAGCTATTTGTCTTGTCAACAATCACATGTCTGTGTCTTCACCCTTCACATATAGGACACCTATCTCTTATGTCATTCAATGAATAAAAGATCACAGGCAAGCTATTTCACATCTTTAGTAGCTCAACCTAATATTCACTTACATACTGAGCTCTCAGACACAGCATTTATTGGGAGATTTTTATTGTTCATTTTTTATGAATAAAATGTCAGCATATATCATCCATATACGTAATTGTGCTTGTGGAGCTCTGGGTGACTTTAAAATGGAGAACAGGCTAAAAAAGCATGAAGCTGAAGTTTCCACATGGAGCTGATCTTTCCTCTCAGAAAATTTATGTTTGAACAATTTGAAGAATTATCTCATGCACACAATGCAGTTGAGTTTTATCCACATTGTTTTCTGGTTCCTTGTATTCATTCATTCTGGTGATAATATGTCTAACCATATGAAAATCTCCTTTTCCCTTTAAAAGTAAGAAAAGTCCAATCAACACTAAACCACTAAAGAGCTCTGGATGATTTCCACTCATATTTCTATATAGAATCAATCTTACTCAGGCTGTAACAGTAGCAGTGGACAACAATAGCAAAAATCATAGATGGCATATGCCAAGCATGTTGCCTGTTCTTCTGGTCTCTGTTACAGGCACTTCTCCTAATAAACCATAAGAAAAAACTCGATATGTGTAATCTTGTGATAAAAATCACAGTTCAGGTGAAGCTGGATACCTGGCTCTCAATTTTAGCTCCTCCTCTGTGGCTTTCTTACCAGTGCTTTCATCCCCTCCCAGCCGTGCTTAACTCCAGGAACTCTTTTGGTAGCTAATACGTAAGAGAAGCATGATCCGTACTAAATATGTGAAACATGCACAGTCACGTTTGTTTTCTCCCCAAAGAAGCACACATCTCAGTTCAGAGGTTGATCTGACTCAGTTGGATGCAAGAACCACAATGAACTCCGTGGTTCATCTGCCTGAGCCCGGAGAGCTGGATATCTGACGCAGATCTCCCTGTAGCTCTCCAGTTACTGCATCACACTTTGAACCCAGAAAAAAGCGAGCAATAAAGCAGGCGGTGCACTGTTTGGCTACACAGAATCCATAATCCAAACACACCGCTTGCAAAGAGCTTCCTTCTGACTGTTATGGTAAAAATTCTCTTCTCTTAACTACCTCCTGCCATGTGCACTCCACAGGATATTAAAAGACCATTCCCTTGACTGTGCCCCTTTCGAGATGCCGTTATAAGAAAACATAATTAACTTGTTCTTCTCCTACAAAGAGTTGGACTTCTGGGAGTTTAAACAAATTTATAAATTTGTTGATTAGGAAAGAGAATTAGCCAGCTTCCTCTGTATATTTTTATTCACCCTAACACACACACACACACACACACACACACACACACACACACACACACACACACACACAGATTTATGTTATTAGTTTTGTCCAAGTAGGACTCCTGCCGACTGCTCTGAAGGCCTAGTAAGGTAAGGAGAAGCAAACTTTAGCTCCAGAATGATGCCAATAAGTTCACTGTGGTAGAGCTTCACTGTTTAGAGAGGCCGAGATGCGTTAGTGAATGGGTAAGGAGTATGGGAAGCTATTTGCTGCTAAAAATGATGAACTGGAGAAAAGCAGTATTCCTTTCTTCGTACAGCAAACCTATACTTTATGCCTCTACACTAGTAATTCTCACAGGGGTGCATGCAGACTATAAGTGGGCACTTCGAAATCCCAAAGACGAGCACAATTCCATCATCAGTGAAATGAACACAGGGATGGGTGGTTACTAGAATACTTAATCCAAACTGTAGTGCAGAGATAATTGTTGTCACAAAGTTCCACTAAGCCATCTTCAGTGTCTAAAAGGCTGAGAGAATGAATATTTCCACTGAGACTCAACCTTATACTCAGACATGTTCCCATGTCTGCCACTAAGCCTCCTAGCATGCAGGCTAATCCATGTTTGCAGCAAAAGGAACAAGCATGACCACTGCTGCAAAAATGTGACCATAGCCCATGCAGCAGTGGAGCGATGCTCTTCACTTCTCTACCAGATCACTTTGGATTCAAACTAAGGGTTGTATTGGGTCAACAGTATTTCTAGAATACAGTGGACTTAACATGGAAATAAGACTTGAATTCTACACATCCAATCACCCTTAATCTGACAGGGTAAGTATAAATGTAAACCTATAGTAATAATTCCACTTGGGTTTGTGTAGCTTTGCCGTTTTCTGTTCTATAAATTCCTTTGGGCTTAGGAAGCACGAGTCAAAGCTACTGTTCTTTTCTTTCTTTCTTTCTTTCTTTCTTTCTTTCTTTCTTTCTTTCTTTCTTTCCTTCCTTCCTTCCTTCCTTCCTTCCTTCCTTCTTCCTTCCTTCCTTCCTTCCTTCTTTCTTTCTTTCTTTCTTTCTTTCTTTCTTTCTTTCTTTCTTTCTTAAAACCACTTAGAAATAAGATTTCTCTGTGGTGAGCTTTTCAGTGTTTCTTCCTCATATATGCAGCTTGTATTTTAAATAAAGATAATGGTAAATATGTAACATGACAAGTGATTCATAACAAAATCTAATTTTGACTGCTTCAAGGGTGCATCTTAGTAGCATTAAATATATTTATTTACACTATGTAATAATAACCAATATATTTCACAGTATTTTGCTACTGAAATAACTGCTCATATTTTCCCCCACAGGGTCAGATGAGCACAGTTATGCCCTTTCGTTATCCAATTGATGGTGGTAGAAACTTCATTTAGTTAGAGCTGTATAATATTATCCCTTCTGTGCTTCTTGTCTTTCTCTTTCTTTTTCCTTATTTATTTACATTTCAAATGTTGTCCTGCTTCCCAGTCTCATCTCCACAAACTCCGCACCCAATCCCCCTTTCCCTTTCCCTCTTAGAGGGTGCTCCCCATTCCATTCCTGTTTCACCCCTCTAGCATTCCCCTTCTCTGGGGGCAACAAGCCTCCACAGGATCACTCCTCCCATTAATGCCAGATAAGGCAGTCATCGTCCATGTATATAGTGGGGGCCATGGACTCACTCATGTACTCTTGGTTGGTGGTTTATTCCCTGGGAGCTCTGAGTGGTCCAGTTAGTTTCTCTTGTTCTTCCTTTAGTGATGCAATCCCTTTCAGCTCCTCAGTCCTTCCACTAATTTTTCCATTGGGATCCCTGGGCTCAGTCCAATGCTTAGTGTAAAGTATTTTCATCTGTTTTATTCAGGCACTGGCAGAGCCTCTCAGAGGACAGCCATACCAACCTCCTGTTTGCAACCGCTTCTTAGCATCAGCAATGATGTTGGGGGTTGGTGTCTGTGGATGGAGCGGTCTCTGGATGACTTTTTCTTCAGTTCCTGTTCCACATTTTTGTCCCTGCAATTTCCCTAGACAGGAAAAATTCTAGATTAAAGATTTTGAGATGAGTGGGTGGCCCCATCCCTCAACTGAGGGCCATGTCTATCTACTGCAGCTGGTCTCTTCAGGTTTTCTCATATACTTGGTATTTCAGCTAATGTCATTCCCATTGGGTCCTGGGAGACTCTAGCATCCCTGTCATCTGGGAGTTTCTAGTGGACCTCCCCACCCCACCGTTACACATTTTTATTCATTCTCCTGGCCTTCTGGACTTCTCTCCTGTTTCTTCCTATACTGGCTCCTGCCCCCTTTATCCATCCCCTTCTCCTATCTCACCCAAGTTTCTCCCTCCTTCCCTCCTTCCCTCCCTCCCTCCCTCCCTCCCTCCCTCCCTCCCTCTGTCTCCTACGATTATTTTGTTCCCTCTTCAAAGTGGGATTGAAGCATCCACATTTTGACCTTCCCTCTCATTAAGCTTCATATGATCTGTGAGTTGTATCATTGGTATTCTGAACTTTTGAGCTAATATTCACTTATCAGTGAGTACAAACTGTGAATATCCTTTTGAGTCTGGGTTACCTCACTCAGGATGGTATTTTCTAGTTCCATCCATCCAAGTTGTTGTTTTAATAGCTGAGTTGTATTCCATGGTATAAATGTGCCACATTTTCTGAATCCATTCTACCACTGACATTTGGGACATCTGGGTTGTTTTAAGCTTCTGTATATTATTAATAAGACTTGGATGAGCATAGTGGAATACATGTCCTTGTTATATGTTGGAGCATCATAACTCAAACAAATCAGTAGCCTTCCTCTACAGAGGATAAATTGGCTGAGAAAGAAATTAGGAAAAATAAAACACCCTTCACAATAGCCTCCTGTCTTTCACTAATAGCAATGTCTTCAAGATTCTTCCATGAGGGGCTGGAGAGATGGCTCAACCATTATAGGTTAAACTCACCACAAAAATCTAAGACTCATATATGTGAAAGAATGAATTTCTGTCTTGTTGAACTATGAATAATATTCTTCTATAGACATGTGTTATAAGTGCACGCAGAGTTTTCAGAAACAATAGAGATGCCTATATATACTTCAGCCAGTATTATGTAAAGAAAACAGTTTGTGTTATGATAGTGTAATGTCACAACAAGCAGGGTAATGTTTGTAGTGATCAATGGTTTTATTCAGATATTACTGGACTAGAAGTCTCTCTCTCTCTCTCTCTCTCTCTGTGTGGTGTGCGTGTGTGTGTGTCTGCACAGGTGTGTGCATACATATATATATATACATATATATATATGTATATATATACACTAACCCCAACCTCACAGTGTAAATATGAAGTTGGCTCACATTGTTCCAGCAGACACATCCTTATCTCCTTTCTTAGTCATTAATATTTTCTCTAGCACCATAATTTTGAAATCTTAAGGAAGCAATTGAGTAGCGTCTCAGAGTTCAGCCCTGTAATCCTAGCTACATGAGAAAAAGAATCAGGAAAATATGTGTTTCAGGAGTGCCTGAATTGGAGAGAGAGGGAGACATATATAGAGAAATATATCAAAACCCTGTCTCAGAATAAACTGGAAAGGGCTGAGAATTTAGCTCATTGGTAGAGCACAGCCTAACATATGACATGTTCAATGCCATCCACCCAAACCAACCAACCAAACCAAAGCTCCATCAGCAGAGTCAGACATAATATAAAGACTTGACTTGGCCCTTTGCATACAGCATAATCTACATCGCTGCACTGTGTAATAGCTCATTGCTTTCTAGTAGTATCCAGTGTGTATAAGTTACCTTTTTATTACTATGATAAAATGTCAGGGTAAAGTCATATGAACAAAGTGCAATGTAGGATAAGCCATAGAGAAACCTATTATCTGGTCTACTTATTAAAAGATTAAAAAGGACCAGACTCTGCTTAGTGAAAATCACAGTCCTAAGGAGAGTATTTATACATTTAAATTTTAGCATTCTGTGAGTTAGAGAACTGAGATTTTTCTTGCCTAGCAATTCTCAATGAAGAAAAATTTGCTTCTATGTCTTTAATGTGCATTCTTTGCTCTCTATGTAGTATTTTGATTGAGAATTATTACACGAAAACTCTGCAAATGTACTATTTAATGCTCACTATACATTCATTTTGTATGTGGTTAATAAGATAAATCTCATTTACCAATCTTAGAGACACTGAACTGCACCTTTGTGTCAGAGATATAACTGAAGAAAAGCAAGGGATTTACTCCTTTGAACTCACTTTGAACCTATACCATCTTTAATCAAGCTCTCATAGAAAGCCACACTCCCATGTGGGAGTGTCCTTAGAAGTCCAAGTAAGGTGGTGATCATTTGGTCTTTTGTCTCTGTCTTCAATGCACCTTAAAAGGAAATATCTCTCAGGAAACATGTCATTTTGATTCTGGAAAGTGCATTATATGCGTTCCAAAGATAGAAGCTGTTTAGAAAAAAATCATCGCTATTCCTCTGAAAAGACATTACAGTGTTGAGAGCAGTAGAACACACCTTTGGTTCTAGCACTGAGGTCACAGATTGACAGATCTCTGTGAGTCTGAGGCCAGGTAAGCCAGTGTAGGCCATCTAAGGCTGCATAATTGTACCTTGCCTATAAATAAACAAACAAATGAATAAATAAGCAAGCAAGCAAATAGGTAAACAAATATTTAATTAAATAAATAATCAAGCAATTACATAGATAGATAGACAGACAGACAGACAGACAGACAGGCAGGTAGATAGATAGATAGAATATCCCTGTGAAAAAAAGGAATGATTTTCTTCCACAACCTTAATCTATTTGGATATTTTATTTTAGTGTGTGTGTATGTGTGTGTGTGTGTGTGTGTGTGTGTGTGTGTATGTGTGTGTCTACAAAGAATAGAGAGCATATTAGACCCCCTTAAGCTGGGACTACAGACAGTCAGATCTGAGGAGCTGTATGGGGGTGCTGGAGACTGAACTTAGGCCCTGTGGAAGAACATCAAGTACTTTTAGCTGCTGAGTCATCTCTCCAGTCCCTCCTCCTCTTCACCTCTTCCAGAGAATTCATGAAAGAGAATAAGAAAGTGTTCATTGTCAAATGAGCACACTAGTCTTCTTCATGTTCTTTGTCCAGATTTTGGGTTTGGCAAGAATTATGAGAAAAGTCAAAATTACCCCAGCTGCAGGTGTGTGTGGATAAACTTCTCTCCCTTTTGTTTGAAGATGAAAGAAAATATGGTTCTTTTTACTTGGTTTAAGGCGAGGTACTGTTTTATCTCTCCTTCAGTGGCTTTGGACAAGTCCCAGAGTGGCTCCCTTGTACTCTTGGCTGTGGTAATCTCATGGCTGCTTACCTGATACTGTAGCTGATTGGAAAATGCATCTTTTCTTTACTACTTTCAATTATCTCAGCATTAATAGTAGTGTGGAACTACTAAAGTAATGGGACAAGACCAAAGCATGATCTGAACAAGACCAAACAAACTTTATAAATATTTCATCCTAATTAAAAGACAAATTCATCTCTACCATAAGTAAAAAATAACTGTAATGAAAACCAATCCATTTGATGTTTAGATTTTAAGGTGTAGCTTTATACTAGTTTTTTTGACCAATAAAACCATAGGATTTAAAAAAATCATTTTAAATATGATTTTACTTTGTTTTCTATGGTTGCTTGTAGTAGAGCATTGATTGGTAACACTGTAATTCTGTGAGTCCTGTTAATGTATAGTTTGATAAAACAAATTCTCCATTTAAAAATAAATTTCTCACATGTTCCACTATGTTCATAGCAGCCTTATTTGTGATAGCCAGAAGCTGGAAACAACCCAGAAGCCCCACGACAGAAGAATGGATACAGAATATGTTGTTCATTTATACAATAGAATATTATTCAGCTATTAAGAATGAGGGCATCCTGAGTTTTGCAGGCAAATGGATGTAACTAGAAAATATTCTCCTGAGTGAGATAACTCAGACCCAAAAGTACATGCATGGTGTGTACTCACTAATAAGTGGATATTAGTCAAAAACGTACAGAATGCCCAAGATACAGACTGCAGAACTCAAAAAGTTCAACAAGCTGAAGGGCCCAAGTGAGGATCCCTCAGTCTCAATTGGGAGGGAGAAGAAAGCAACCACAAGTGGGGAGGGAGGGAAGGACAGGTGAAGGAAAGGGGATGGGGGTTGGGGGAGAGGGGAACATGATCTGGTATTGGGTGGGAGAAAAGGATTGAAGCCTTGAGGGCCAGCAGATAGAATGGAAATAGTCAGCCTTGGGAGGAAGAAGGTTAGGAGGGCACTTTAGAGACCCTCAGGGCTTCAAATGGGGAGACCCTAAATGAAATGCCCTACAGTGGGGAGAAGGAACTTGTTGAGACCAACTCCAGCAGAAAGACATCAAATGAGGGATGGGGTTGCTATCCCACAGTCAAAACTTTGACTCATAATTCTTCCTGTCTGAAAGAAATGCAGGAATGGGAATGGAGAAGAGCCTGAGGAAAAGAAGGTCCTGCAATAGGCCCAAAGAGCGATCCAGCTAAAGGGGAGACCCACAAGACCTGACACCATTACTGAGTCTATGGGGTGCTCACAATATAGGACCTATCATGACTGCCCTCCAAAAGACCCAACAAGCCACTGGAAGAGTCAGGTGCTGATATTTGCACCCAACCAATGGACAGAAGCTGTTGAATTAGGGAAAAGCTAGAGGAAGCTGAGGAGGAGAGCAACCCTGTAGGAGGACCCGTAGTCTCAATTAACCTGGACTCCCAAAATCTCTCAGCACTGGATCAACCAGGCAGCATATACTGAGATGAGAATTCTAACACATACACAGCAGAGAACTCCCGGGTTCGGGTTCAGACAGAGAAGATGCACCTAACCCTCAAGAAACTAGAGGCCCCAGGAAGTTTAGAGGTCTGGTGGGGTGGGTAGGGTGGGGACATCCTTGTGGAAACTGGTGTTGGGGAAGAAGGTATGGGATGTGGAACGGTCAGGGGATGGATCGGGAGGGGAATAAAATCTGGAGCGTAAAAATAAAGACTTTAAAAAATTAAAAATAAATAAATACATTTCTCAACTATTGATTCTTACAATTATACTTAAAATAGGTAAATAGTTTTAGGTCTAGTAAGTTTGGACAGTATAAATGGCAGAAAATCTATGCTTTATTTATGTTTTTAAGTTCACTATATTGTCATTTCTTCTTAATGTTTCTGTCTCTACTTTTATTATACTATACCTGTTTCATTTTTACATGGGTTTTATCATTAATATTTGGAAAGAAAACCAATTGCCTCATATAAAGAGTTTAAAATTTTTAAAATTTAAATAAAGGACTACGTGTGTCCGCATATGTGTGCATGCAAGAATGCGTGCATGTGTACATTTGTGTAGTGTGTGTATGTGTGTGCACTTGGGTGTATTAGTGGAGTGTGTGTGTATGTGTATCTCATGTGCGTATGTGCATGGGGTATGTATAGGTGATATGTGTATATGCATGTGTGCATGTCTGTGTATGTGGTGTGGGTGTTTGTGTGTGTGTGTGTGTGTGTGTGTGTGTGTGTGTGTGTGATGTTGGAGAGGGTAAATGTGTGTATGTGATTTTTCTGAATCTAATAGGTTTACAATGCCTTTTGTTTAGTTATATCTGCTAGATATCTTGGTGGAAACACATCCCAACTTCGCGGCGGCCCAGTGTCTCCTGCCGCTGCACACTTTCCTACACTCAAACCATCACATAAAAGAACACACAGCACAATAACCTTAGATTCAATTGGTAAGATATAATTGCCCACTTAAGCATACAAAACCCAGTACCATCCAACCCTTAGGAACATTAATAACAACCTGTAAATTCACAGAGAGGAATCTTTTTTTTTCTTTTCTATTTTTCAGAGCTGGGGACCGAACCCAGGGCCTTGCACTTGCTAGGCAAGCACTCTACCACTGAGCTAAATCCCCAATCCCACAAAGCAGAATCTTAACACAAGCCTCCATCATCCTGTCATGGCTTCTCTCTCTCCCTATCCTCCTCCTGTCTCTCTCCTCTCTGTTCCAGTCTCCTCCTCTTCCTTTAAACTTCTCTCCCACTCATCCATCCTTCTCTTCCAGTGACAGGCCTCCTTCTATCCTGTACCTTCCCCTCATCTGTATTTTACAAATTCAATGGGGAGAAGGTTCTGGTGAGGTCACATGATTCCTGAGTATGTGACTAGGCAGCTGTCCTTGGGACAGTGGAATTAGCATCAAAATATAGATAACTCCAGGACAACCATAAGAAAGATTTGGGATTGAGACTGACAGTGTATTTTGACTCATTTCAAATCACTCAGCTCAAGTTCCTAGTCTATTCTAATAGTTTTCTCCATTTCTAGTCAAGTTTCTGAGATTAACAAAATAGATAATTTAATTACTTGGGTCGATGGAACCTGGATCTTAGTTCTTTGAGAATTGTGTACAATTTATTTTGATCATATTTATTCTACCTTTCCAAATTCTTCACAAATATATGCCATCTTCCTTACCATTCCCAACTTTGTGTCCTTTCTCCCAAACCAGTTTCTGAATCTCAAATATTCTTGGATGTGTGGTGTTCTACTTGAGTATAGTTAATCTATCAGGAGCTACATGCTAAGACACACACACACACATTACACACACACACATACGTGCGCGTGCACACACACCCCTCATTCTCTATTTTCTAGAAGCTGGCAAATGCCAATAGCTCCTCAGCTATGGCTGGGACTTCATGCCCGACCTCTCCATGTTATGATTTGGTATAGTTAGGCTTACATGATTTGTGCATGCTAATGCAACTGCTATGAGTTCATATATTCTTATGTGAAATCGTCATGCTGTTTCCAGAAGACAGTATTTCCTTGTAGTCACCTACCAACTCTTATAATTTTTATTCTCTCTTCTCCAATGACCCCGAGCCTTGTTATATATGTTCCATTAAGTAATACAGTTCTGCAGCCACTTACTCACAGCACCTTGGTGAGCTGTGGGCCTCTGTTAATCATCATTTACTCTAAATGGAAGCTTCTCTGAAGAAGACCGACTGATACATTAGTCTATGGGTATAAAAATACGCCATTAGAAGTGTTCAAGACCATGTCCGTTCAGCAGAATAGTAGTAATAGCAGTAAGTTCTCCCTTGCGTCTTTCTTGTTCATCTAGACTTCAATGTGTGACTTCTGTTCTGTGTCGTAACATATCAGCTAGGATCTCTCGAGCAATTTGAATTCACTATGAAAAAAGGGGATTTGGAATTTCTTTCTCACTATCTAGAGCATTCATTTTGCATGGACTAGTGATGGTTGCCTGACTGTTGAGTCATGGTTTGATCCAGCTATTTGCAACACTCTTGTGTCTCACTTTTCTGCCCCAATTTCCTGTTAAGAGTATTCTACCATGCTTTTATGTGAAATTTAAAAGTATTTATGAAAACTTTTTTGTTTCCATATAAAAGAGTCTCCTTTTTTCTTCCTACTTCTTCCCTCTGACAATTGGGTAATTCGAAATCAATCAATTCACAAGCAATTGTCAAATGTCAAATGTTGAGAGTTCTGTAGAGTAACTCACCGACAAGACCTGACTTCTCTTCATTTAGTTCCTTGTTTCTCTTAGCATAGAAGAATTTCTGTTGCTTATCACCTAAATCAGTACAACTGATAGTAGACTTTACCTTTTTTTCTAGTGTATTTATAAAACTAAATAATGCACTATCTCTCTATCAAAAGATTTCTATCATATTGAAGAAGTCTTACTGTGACTACAGTGTCTACAGTAGGTACTCAGATAATGTGACTGTATAAAATATTTGTGAGGTGATGGTACTTAAACACCATCAGTTTTCAACTTACCATATAACACCAAAATGCCTCTGACCATGGTAGGTAGATTGCAAAACAAGCAACAAACCTGACCCATGCAATACTTCCCCAAAGACTCCAAAATCACCTCTGTTTCTTTAAATATTCCTCAGTATCTATCTTCTTTACCTATTTTATTCCTATTTATAGTGTCAATTCATATTTTTGTCTAACAGATAAAATATAACATTTAAATGCATTAAGTAATTAATGAGTAAAAAGGTACTAAGCATGCATACAGAATTCCTCGTTCTCCACCAGTTGTATCCCTCTCTACCTCTTAGCGTTTGGTAGAAAGTGATCTTTGTTGGTGGAAATATTCTTGATAATGTGTGCAATTTTTTCAACAGAATTGAAGCAAATATGTGGGTCTCTGTTAATCACCATTTTTTCAAGGGAACCTAATAAGTGAAAACATTTATACAGTAACTTCCAATGTCCTATATAATTATGAATATAATGAAAGAGAATCATTCATCTAATGTAATGATAATGGTATCATAGACTAAGCCCAAACTCTACTATTGCTAAATGATGTTCAATTCTGTTTGGCTAACTATGGCAAATTCAATATTC
The DNA here is from genome assembly GCF_021556685.1 of Rattus norvegicus. Lineage (NCBI taxonomy): Eukaryota > Metazoa > Chordata > Mammalia > Rodentia > Muridae > Rattus > Rattus norvegicus. The sequence goes on from NC_141536.1 coordinate 121,185,221, forward strand.
AGCTTGGCTTTTTTCTTATCCAAGATGCAGTTCCAGACCTTTGATCATTGTGCAGACCTCAGAAGTGATAAAGTATTCTGACTTGTTTATTACTCTTGACTTGAGCCAATTTTACTAATTTATTATTTACAGCAAGTTCATCACACTGAAGTGTTTGTGTATGGGGTGGTTTACATACACCCATTTTCCAATCAATTTTATCTGCTTGAGTCTGAGATGTCTACCAGGAGGCATAAAAACTGGGACCATGGTGCTGCTTAAGGATTCTTCCAACTCCAAACCTTCATGATGCTTGTATGGTGTCACATTTTCTAAGCTAAAGGCAACTACCAAACTGACCTCACTTCTATAAATTCTGAATTATTTCTTAAACGTCTTAAATGTCTCTACCAAAGTGAAATGCAGGATATACTTGAATGGTTCAGTACCAAGCAAATGTGGCTTCCTAAAGAAACTCATTCTACTTCCAAATTATGATAGTTGCTACATAAGCTCTTCTTCCTAGGGATATGATGTTGGCTCTCAAAGACCTTCCAAGTTTCAGCCTCAGATGTATGTGAGTAATTTTTAGGCTGACCATTTTTTTTCTTTTTTATTTCTGAGATGTATTTTTATCACATATCTCCTTTCCATTTTTTACCTCCAAACCCGCCCATGTACCTGTTTCCTCCAGCATCCAAATTCATGGACCTTCTTTTCTCCAATTTTAATCACATTCAAATTGTGTAATTTATATACATATATATCTCCCAATATGACCTGGTGAATCCATGTAATGTTATTTGTATGTTTGTATGTATTTTTTTCAAGAATACATACAAGTTTGGTACTGAATAACAAACTGTGTGCTATACCTTAGGGTGTACCATCTCTCCCATTCCCAACTTGCCTCAGTGACCAAATCAGCTCAGTCAGTCAACCATTTTTCCAGGGCAGGAGTGAGGATTGAAAAGAAAAAAGACAGACAACATTTAACATGACCCCAGCCAGTTCTGGGGCTGAAGCAGATGTTTTATTTTCCAATCTGCTTTTATACTACTTTAATCACATGCAGAATAATAAAATCAGTTCTGGGTCAAGTAACCAGCAAGGCTCCTGTAAGCACCTTTCTAGGGGCTAGTCAGGATGACCAAGAGGAAAGGACTGCTGTACATGCTTCTGCTTAGCCTGTGCTGGGCTTTGCATTAACTCAAATGTAAATATTCTTAATCAAGGCCCATTTCCTGAGCCCAAGCCCAAAGCCAGATTCCTACCTTAGGCTTCTTTCTTTTGTCCTGGTAAGGTCAGATTTCCTCCAAGTATCTAGAAATCAAGTGCCCAGAAGCAAAGCAAGTGGCCCCATAAGGCTCTCCACATCTCCTCCTTATCTATTTCATAAACATTTCATAAACATAACTATCTTGGGTCATTCTGACAAGAATGCCTTACCTATCCGTCATGGAATGTGCATTATCAAAAGCAATGCCATTCTGTCTTAAGCTGGTAAGTCTCTGTGCAATATCTTACCTGTTCTTGGCTTGCCAACCTGTTAACTCAATAACTCTGTATGGGGGTCCATTTATAGTTTCAAGCAATGAATTATAGTGGTCAACATGTTGCTGTTGTTAAAGGCAGGCTTTATCACAATGAGCAGGAATAAAAGTATTCCTAGGACAAGAAGGACTAGCATGATCAAGCTATATATACTATTATATATATATATATATATATATATATATATATATATATATATACTATTCTTGATAGATTTTTTTTATTAACTTGAGTATTTCTTATATACATTTCAAGTATTATTCCCTTTCCCGGTTTCCGGACAAACATCCCCCTCCCACCTCCCCTTCCTTATGGGTGTTCCCCTCCCAACCCTCCCCCCATTGCCGCCCTCCCCCCATAGTCTAGTTCACTGGGGGTTCAGTCTTAGCAGGACCCAGGGCTTCCCATTCCACTGGTGCTCTTACTAGGATATTCATTGCTACCTATGGGGTCAGAGTCCAGGGTCAGTTCATGTATAGTCTTTAGGTAGTGGCTTAGTCCCTGGAAGCTCTGGTTGCTTGACATTGTTGTACTTTTGGGGTCTCGAGCACCTTCAAGCTCTTCCAGTTCTTTCTCTGATTCCTTCAACGGGGGACCTATTCTCAGTTCAGTGGTTTGCTGCTGGCATTCGCCTCTGTATTTGCTGTATTCTGGCTGTGTCTCTCAGGAGCGATCTACATCCGGCTCCTGTTGGTCTGCACTTCTTTGCTTCATCCATCTTGTCTAATTGGGTGGCTGTATATGTATGGTAGGCTGACCATTTGACACACTGGATAACCAATTGGTAAACTCTTCCCTGGGGAGGCCCACCTCTCCCATTCCTGCCTTTCCTCAGTTGCTTGGAGTTCTCTGTGTAGTGTTGAGGCCTCATAGGCTTTTATCCTTTCAGTTTATCATGCTATTTTGTATCTTCCTTATTCAGCTCGTATTTGGGTAGTAATGTTGAGACTCTATGGGTACGTCTTGCAATATTACTAGGAGGCAAATATAACAATCAACTCCTAGATTTTCCAGATATTACAATCTTTTTGCATCTTCTTCCACAATGATCCCTAAACCTTAAGTGTTTTTTAGATGAATTCACTGGAGCTGGGGTCCACAATTCTGCATTTTTATTGGTCATGGTTTTCTATAATTAATTCAATCTGTTGCAAAGAGACATTTCCTTGATTAGGAGACAAAACTATCTATGGGTAACAGGACAGATGTTAATAGATTTTGTTGGGGATTGTGTCCCCAGACCTATAACCCCAACCTGAATATACCCAATAAGTACAGCCTATCAGATTTTAACCTTCAGTAGATTACTTGAGCAGATTAAGTCCACAAGCTTTCCTCTGTGACTTGTAATTTTTTACCCCTGTTGAACTCTGCCAATATAATATGAGCAGACGTGATCAAAAATATATTTCTTTCCCTCTGTATGTGTGTGTGGCTTGGCACATGTGTGTGCTAGCATGCACGTGCACGCGTGAGCATGTGCTTCTCTTCTTTTGATACAGACCTTACTCATTTTTGTACACCTATACTAGGTCATGAATATATGTCAGGGATAACAGTCTGGAAGGATACAAAGAGGAGATACAAGGTATTGTTGAAATAAGTGATTGGCATACAAAGGCATTGACAAGCACACCACAGATTAATTAAACTCCTTCCATTCTGCATTGCAAAAGTGGGCACCATGTCTAGTTGGCTTCATTTTTTTACATATAGGAAATATTAAATGACATAAGTTTATCCAAAGCAAAAATAAGTTGACACAATAGCACAATTCACAACAAATTCATCACCAGAACAAGGAATATACAGAGGATGTATGTTCAGTAAATATTTCATGGGTAAAGAAATATGCAGAAATCTCATAGTGATTAAAACTATCTAAATAAAAAGCAGTTTTGTATCTACAATAGACACTGACCCATTGTTGCTATTGTCAATTTATTCTTTTTCAAATTTACCAGTGCACACGGACTTACTTGGATAACTCTCCTTCACTGTGATTAAAATGTGATTCACTGTAATTTGCTGGTGATTAGGAGTAGATTGTTCAACAGCACAAAATATAACAAGGGGTCTGGAATTTGCAATAAATAAGGAAGAGCAGCTAAATTAAGTAGTAAGTGAAAATATCTTGGAAATGCAGCCACATGGTGAATCTATGTGTTACATTAATATAAAAGCCTTTTAAGTTTAACTTTGAGAATTTTAGTGTCTGGTTGAAAGAGATAAACCTGAGCCAGTTACAAAATTTATGGCACACACACACACACACACACACACACACACACACACACACTTCAGATCACACCTGAACACATGGAGAACCATTCCTTTTTGGAACAGACAAGTAGAAACTCTCTCCAAAATGAATAAAACCAAATGATGACGTATGTGAGTTATCTTATTGTGGGAAATATTTGAAATAAAATTATATAATATGACTTCTTTAAATGATATTTTTACTAAAAACAAGCCAATAAGACCAAAACATTTTATTATTATAGATAGGCACCCAGAAACAAAGAAACTGACCTTAGAAATTAAAAATGCAATGTGATAAATTAAAGAAAAAGAAAACAAATTCCAAAGACAAGCGGAAGAGTGAACTTGAGCAAGGTTTCCAGTATATATATATATATATATATATATATATATATATATTTAAGAGAATTAAAGACAGACAAACAGACATATGTACACACACATGTATACACATGTATGTACACATGCACATACACAGACACATATGATCACACATACACATACATAAACATACATACATGTACACACATTTGGACACATATGTGCATGTGTGTATACACATGCATACCTGTACACACATACATACATACACACACATAAACTCACCACACATGTACATACACATTCACACATGAATACACACATGCATAAACATATATACTCACATGTACATGAACAAAGAGAATGATCTTCAAACATAAAACTTCATATATCATACATATATAAAAATAATATCTGAAAAATATGATTAAAATATGGATGTGAAAATATTTAGAAAAATTATTGTAAGCTACTAATTTACTGGAGAAAATGTCTTTATGATATATGTTTTAAGATTTAAGTGTTATCAACATAATTAAGAAAAATACACATTTTCCAAACTATGAATCTGAGTCTGGCTTGATAGGAAAAACCTCTTATGAACACACCTCTCTCCTTCACACCTATGTGAGGCAGGAAGGTTACTTGAGACCCCACTGGTTGAACTTGTTAACATGAGGTTTTTGGGATAAAAAAGCCTCTGCCAGCAAAAAGCAAGCAAGCAGTGAGGGAAGCCAAGCACTCTGATGACTGTGAGTTTTCAGAACATCAAGAATATGCAGGTACTCTGCAAATTTCCTGATAGATTAAGGGAATCTTGAGTTCTTAGAAAGAAATACAAATCAGGCGTCATGATGTCATTCACACTTAATAAGTCAATTCCAGCACTCAGAAAAACGTTTCTACTGATCTGAGAAAATATTAAAGCATTTTTCTTAAAAATCTAAAATCAGCCACTTCACCCACCAAGGGTAATTCTATAGGAACTTTCAGATGTCTAGGTTCTAGGTGGCTGCCTCTCATGTGGTCTCATATAGTGTGGTTTTTATGCGGGGTTCAGGGTAGAAAAGTACCCACACGTGTATATTTTTTCTATCCCCTAACTATACTAACTACTGCTTTTAGATTTATGGAAAACATTCAGAAGCTTTATTATTCATCACTTGGGAAGTGAGTATCTTCTCATCACAATCTCTTCCCTAAGTGGAGTGTGTTACTCGAAATCTTGGTATTTAACTTAATACATCATTGTCAGCAAACCTTGGGAAGGTCAAGCCAGCAGCAGTTAATGGAAGAAAGTATTTCTCTCCAGTGGGCTCAGCTGGACTCTTGCGAGGGTCCCCATTGTCCTAACAGGGCTCTCCTTTCAGCCCAGTTGCATGCCCTGCACTTCCTTTAATGTGTTCTTTGTTTCCGGAGTCAGGTAAGCCTCTTTGGAATTACTCTGAATTGGTGGGCCTGTGCGCCATTTGTTTCTTGAGTGTTTTATTAATTTTTTCATTCTGGAAAAAGAATATGACTGCACACATATCCTGGGAATAAAAATTCAAGGAAATAATCTAATCTAAGCAATTTCTGATGTCAAATCACACAATCCAGAAGGCAGGCTATAGCAAAACATAAAAAGAGTAAGTTTTATTAAAAGCCACTCTAAGTTACAGGAAATTGCAATTAGGCGGGTCTTTTACTTGGTATTTCATTAGACATTTTCAGGAGATGGAAAAGCAGATTTCCGGACTCTTTATGACTCAAGTACGTTCTGAACACCCTGTATCTTAGTTAACAGATTTAAAATTAAAGTCTGTTAATCACGAATGTTATTAAAGTATGTCCGTATTATTTTCATAGACAACGATGAAGCAAAGCAGAAAAGGACTGAATGTTAGGTCTGCCTTGGAAAGGTTAGAGGAAAGGGGCAGCAATACAAACGGAAGTAAGTCAGACATCTCTCATAAACTCCGTTAGAGTGACATGGAGGGACAGCAATACATCAAAAAGCATTTCTATAAATTAACTGTCTTTGGTAAAAACCATTTACAGTGAGGCTCTATGTGCTGTCAAGTGTTTGCTAGATGAGTTTTCTAACAACAATAATAATAATTTTAAACTTTAATCATTGTGTTATTTTTATATGTAGAGACTTTTTTTCTTGCACATCGGCTTAGCGTCATGAGTATGCAGTGCCTGATGAGGCCAGAAGATGCATTCAATCTCCTAGAACTGGAGTTGCAGACAGTTGTGAGCCACCATTTGGTTGTTGGGAATCGAACGTGTGTCCTCTGGAATAGCAGCCACTGCTCTTAACCTTTGGGCTCTCTCTCTAATTACTTAAAAAAATAAACACTGTATGGCTTTCATGAAAATATTTTCTCAGACAGTATCCCCAGAGCTTATTTCCCAGTACCTTAGTGGACATGAATCACATTTTAGTTTATATTTCCCCACATCATATTTACCTCCAGGGAAGAAATTCTATTTAGAACTAAAACATGTATCTAATATGAGGTTTACATGCACATTGGACCCATTTTTATGGAATCTTTGTTATGCTGAAAATAGGAAAGCAAATCTCAAAAGTCACCGATGGGGGCTCAGGAGGGGGGATGAGAGTAAAAGCTGTAAGATCTTCTAGATGTGGTTCTGGGAAGCCCTTTCTCTGAGGCATCATCTCATTTGTCTGACTGGTTTTGTCTTCCCTGAGGAAACTAAGACAGTCTCACATAGGACTTTGTCATGGAGACCACTGGCTAGAGTGAGGTTAGATGAATTTAGAGACGAACAAGGAATCACTACCCTGTGAAGTAGAGGCTAGAGTGAAGGGATCAGAACTCCAGACCCACAGGTGCTTGGAACAAGCCTTTGAGACCACAGACTTGGGAAGTGCCAACACACCTCAAGGCACATTTATGGTGTGGAAAAAGAAAGGGCCCTTGTTTAGACATGGACATGATACCAGAGATTGACTTGGAGGCCGAGGACTGTAATTGATGAACCTGTTTCTCCTCATAAAAATGATTAGAAAACCATCCCTTGCACCAGACACTATGATACATTTCCATGTGGCCATTTATAATTTATTGTTAACTCTGAGTTACTGGAGTTCTCCCCACAGACATTTATTTTGCCTCACACTGTTTGACAATTTCATGTACAAGTCTCCAAGAGTCTTCGTATTTCTCCTCATTTTCCAACACAAGAGAGAAAATGCAATGTTAACCCACTTCCTGGGCAAATAAATACACATGCAAGGCAGAAATTTTATAAATGCTTGCTCTGGTCTTTGTAGCCTAGATACCATTCTGGTCTCTCTCGCAAACCTGAAAACTGTGGCTGACATTTGGACAGGCATTGAGCTTGTCTTTGGAAAAATGGAGCAGTTGGCATTTATGAGAATTCAACCAAATTAAAGAAATAGAAGAATTAGCAAAATGTTCGTCACCTCATGTGTATCTGACACATGTTAAGGGCTATTGCTACCTCCTTTTAGGTCTACACATTCACTGTGTCTGTCCATAAGTAAGAGTGTGATGCACGCAATACAATGTAGATGGCATGTGGAGTGGACAGCATGGAGTTGAAGGCACTCCAAGCATACAGCATCTGCTGCTGGCCAGGACCTTGGCGAAGAGAATGCAGCAGGTGCCTGGGGAAAGAATTTGGGATGTGTCAAAAGTTTTCTATTTCAAAGGAAGTTAAGAGCTTCCAATAACATGAAATTTATTTGGAACAAGATGATGAATTATGTTGCTTCCTTCTCTCCTCAAACTATTGAAAGGGCAGCAAAAAAAAAAACCTGTTAAGGGGGATATGTCAGTGATAGTCATGGGGGAGGAAGGATAACTTTATTAGATTGAAAGGTTATTAAATGAAAAGTAGCTGAAGAATCAAGGAAACAACGAAACAAGGGAACATAATCCAAAATATCTGTTATAGCGGTATTGAATGTTTCCAGCAGGAACTCCCAAAGTTGCATAGTAACCAGAGAAGGACAGGAATGAGCATCGGGGTCTTAGCGAAGGCTAAGCTTGAAAATGTTCCCTTGTTCATTGAGACCAACTCAGAACTTAAAGACAGCACTGCTCTTGCCCAAAACAAAGTCCCCTGAGAAAGAGAAGACTCAGGTTGAGACTGGCCTTTGTTTTCATCTTTAGAGGCAGGGATGTTGAGAAAAGTCAAGACTCAAATGCACAGTTCCTTCCCTCCTTTGAAATAAAACTTTCACTAATAAAGCTTTGGTTGATCTCATACCAAAACCCTACAGAATAAGTGTGCCAAGCAAGTAGTTGATATCCATTCACAGGGAGGATCTAGCCACAAAGCTTCCTTAACTCTTATTCTTAACTGTGTGAAACTTCTATAAGGTCTATAAGACCTTCAAGTAAGTATATGAGAAATATCCATTGGCTTAAGACAGAAGACAACTCGGGGCTGGGGATTTAGCTCAGTGGTAGAGCGCTTACCTAGGAAGCGCAAGGCCCTGGGTTCGGTCCCCAGCTCCGAAAAAAAGAACAACAACAAAAAGAAAAGACAGAAGACAACTCGTTTGTGTTAATCTGTTTTTTTTAATACTACAATAAAGACCTGAGGTAAGCAATTTATAAAGAGGAAAAGTTTTATTTTGGTTCATCATTTTGAAGGGCTCAGGGAACGGTCACTGCTTCTGAGCAGGCGATAAAGAGGACCAGTTTGGTGGATGTGTATCAGAGTAAGTTGTTACACATGTGCTGGCTCAATAATGGGAGAGGACAGAAAGTCTGGGGAGCACCTTCAAAGCATAGCTTTCACCCATGAAGTTTGACCACCTACCTGTACATGCTATCTACCACATTCCTGCAGTATGAGACCTGTTAGAGACCAAGATTTTACTGCATAGCCATTGGGAAACATTTCAGATCTAAGTTCGAATGCCAATTAATTCCATTGCTTAGATACCAAATTAGATGCCTAAGAATTGCTAAGCCTTAAAATCATAAAGCCATCAGTGTCAAAAACTTTATGTGCAAATCAGATTGATATAAAAAATTTGTGGGGCTGTTTCAAACATCATTGAACCTGTTAACAGCATATATTTATGACAAAGACACAAGTCGTCAACATTCTTAGAAGTAATATACATATACATATGTGTTCATGCATACTGATATATTTATATGTAATTGAAAGACGATAGACTGACTGAGTTGCAGGAATGGCAGTAGGATAAGGTGGGGGACATTTTTAAGGAATGGCAATGACATTTTTAAAGGTATAACTTTTGAGCTAGTAGGCATAAATAATAATAATAATGTCATCCAACATCTGTTTACAGGGTTTACAACATTAGAGAATAAAATAGAAAATTGTTATATTATAAAATGTTTGTAAAGAACTAAATACTTAAACACTATGTTTTCAAATGAAAGTATATCAAACCAAAATCTAAACAAATTCAGAGGGGTTTAAACATTTGCTTTAAAAGAGGAACAAAGCCAAAAGGAAAACCCAAGAACCCCTGTTTTGTATGAAGTGCATTTTGTTTGTTTGTTTGTTTGTTTGTTTGTTTGTTTATTTATATACATCCCAAATGCTGCTCATCCTCCCAGTCCCCCTTCGCAGAGTCCCTCCCCTATCCCACCTCCCCTTTGCCTCTGAGAGGGCAGGCTCGCCCCTATACCCCACCATGGTGCAACATGATAAAGCACATGATGCATGATTAGGGGCATTCTCTCCCACTGAGGTGAAACGGGGCAGCCTTTTGCTACATAGAAAGACATTTTAACAGCCTACCAGTTCCATGTTTTGTATTGTTTTGTTTTCTGATGAATACAAAACTGAAGCCATACTGTCTTATTCTGCTTTCTATTGTTAAGATAAACATGACCAAAAGCAACTTGGAAAGGAAAGGGCTTATATCATCTTCCAACTTGGGTATCACAGTCTAACACCAAGAAACTCCAGCAAGAAGTTGGAGGCAAGTACGGAAACAAAAACCATGGACAAATGGTAACCTTTCTTCCTCTTTGTGCATTCTTTCTCTCTTTTTTTCTTTTTTTCTTTTTTTTTCTTCTTGCTATTTTATTATTTTATTCCAGCATTTCTTTTTTTTTTATATTTTTTTTATTAACTTGAGTATTTCTTATATACATTTCAAGTGTTATTCCCTTTCCCGGTATCCGGGCAAACATCCCCCTCCCCCCTCCCCTTCCTTATGGGTGTTCCCCTCCCAACCCTCCCCCCATTGCCGCCCTCCCCCCACCAGTCTAGTTCACTGGGGGTTCAGTCTTAGCAGGCCCAGGGCTTCCCCTTCCACTGGTGCTCTTACTAGGATATGCATTGCTACCTATGAGGTCAGAGTCCAGGGTCAGTCCATGTATAGTCTTTGGGTAGGGGCTTAGTCCCTGGAAGCTCTGGTTGCTTGGCATTGTTGTACATATGGAGTCTCGAGCCCCTTCAAGCTCTTCCAGTTCTTTCTCTGATTCCTTCAATGGGGGTCCTATTCTCAGTTCAGTGGTTTGCTGCTGGCATTCGCCTCTGTATTTGCTGTATTCTGGCTGTGTCTCTTAGGAGCGATCTACATCCGGCTCCTGTTGGTCTGCACTTCTTTGCTTCATCCATCTTGTCTAATTGGGTGGCTATATATGTATGGGCCACATGTGGGGCAGACTCTGAATGGGTGTTCCTTCAGTCTCTGTTTTAATCTTTGCCTCTCTCTTCCCTGCCAAGGGTATTCTTGTTCCCCTTTTAAAGAAGGAGTGAAGCATTCACATTTTGATCATCCGTCTTGAGTTTCATTTGCTCTAGGCATCTAGGGTAATTCAAGCATTTGGGCTAATAGCCACTTATCAATGAGTGCATACCATGTATGTCTTTCTGTGATTGGGTTAGCTCACTCAGGATGATGTTTTCCAGTTCCAACCATTTGCCTACGAATTTCATAAAGTCGTTGTTTTTGATAGCTGAGTAATATTCCATTGTGTAGATGTACCACATTTTCTATATCCATTCCTCTGTTGAAGGGCATCTGGGTTCTTTCCAGCTTCTGGCTATTATAAATAAGGCTGCAATGAACATAGTGGAGCACGTGTCTTTTTTATATGTTGGGGCATCTTTTGGGTATATGCCCAAGAGAGGTATAGCTGGATCCTCAGGCAGTTCAATGTCCAATTTTCTGAGGATTCTCCAGACTGATTTCCAGAATGGTTGTACCAGTTTGCAATCCCACCAACAATGGAGGAGTGTTCCTCTTCCTCCACATCCTCGCCAGCATCTGTTGTCCCCTGAGTTTTTGATCTTAGCCATTCTCACTGGTGTGAGGTGAAATCTCAGGGTTGTTTTGATTTGCATTTCCCTTATGACTAAAGATGTTGAACATTTCTTTAGGTGTTTCTCAGCCATTCGGCATTCCTCAGCTGTGAATTCTTTGTTTAGCTCTGAACCCCATTTTTAATAGGGTTATTTGTTTCCCTGCGGTCTAACTTCTTGAGTTCTTTGTATATTTTGGATATAAGGCCTCTATCTGTTGTAGGATTGGTAAAGATCTTTTCCCAATCTGTTGGTTGCCGTTTTGTCCTAACCACCGTGTCCTTTGCCTTACAGAAGCTTTGTAGTTTTATGAGATCCCATTTGTCGATTCTTGATCTTAGAGCGTAAGCCATTGGTGTTTTGTTTAGGAAATTTTTTCCAGTGCCCATGTGTTCCAGATGCTTCCCTAGTTTTTCTTCTATTAGTTTGAGTGTGTCTGGTTTGATGTGGAGGTCCTTAATCCACTTGGACTTAAGCTTTGTACAGGGTGATAAGCATGGATCGATCTGCATTCTTCTACATGTTGACCTCCAGTTGAACCAGCACCATTTGCTGAAAATGCTATCTTTTTTCCATTTGATGGTTTTGGCTCCTTTGTCAAAAATCAAGTGACCATAGGCGTGTGGGTTCATTTCTGGGTCTTCAATTCTATTCCATTGGTCTATTTGTCTGTCTCTGTACCAATACCATGCAGTTTTTATCACTATTGCTCTGTAATACTGCTTGAGTTCAGGGATAGTGATTCCCCCTGAAGTCCTTTTATTGTTGAGGATAGCTTTAGCTCTCCTGGGTTTTTTGTTATTCCAGATGAATTTGCAAATTGTTCTGTCTAACTCTTTGAAGAATTGTATTGGTATTTTGATGGGGATTGCATTGAATCTGTAGATTGCTTTTGGTAAAATGGCCATTTTTACTATATTAATCCTGCCAATCCATGGGCATGGGAGATCTTTCCATCTTCTGAGGTCTTCTTCAATTTCCTTCTTCAGTGTCTTGTAGTTCTTATTGTACAGATCTTTTACTTGCTTGGTTAAAGTCACACCGAGATACTTTATATTATTTGGGTCTATTATGAAGGGTGTCGTTTCCCTAATTTCTTTCTCGGCTTGTTTCTCTTTTGTGTAGAGGAAGGCTACTGATTTATTTGAGTTAATTTTATACCCAGCCACTTTGCTGAAGTTGTTTATCAGCTTTAGTAGTTCTCTGGTGGAACTTTTGGGATCACTTAGATACACTATCATATCATCTGCAAACAGTGATATTTTGACTTCTTCTTTTCCGATTTGTATCCCCTTGACCTCCTTTTGTTGTCTGATTGCTCTGGCTAGAACTTCAAGAACTATATTGAATAAGTAGGGAGAGAGTGGGCAGTCTTGTCTAGTCCCTGATTTTAGTGGGATTGCTTCGAGTTTCTCTCCATTTAGTTTAATGTTAGCAACTGGTTTGCTGTATATGGCTTTTACTATGTTCAGGTATGGGCCTTGAATTCCTATTCTCTCCAGGACTTTTATCATGAAGGGGTGTTGAATTTTGTCAAATGCTTTCTCAGCGTCTAATGAAATGATCATGTGGTTTTGTTCTTTCAGTTTGTTTATATAATGGATCATGTTGATGGTTTTCCGTATATTAAACCATCCCTGCATGCCTGGGATGAAGCCTACTTGGTCATGGTGGATGATTGTTTTGATGTGCTCTTGGATTCGGTTTGCCAGAATTTTGTTGAGTATTTTTGCATCGATATTCATAAGGGAAATTGGTCTGAAGTTCTCTTTCTTTGTTGTGTCTTTGTGTGGTTTAGGTATAAGAGTAATTGTGGCTTCATAGAAGGTATTCGGTAGTGATCCATCTGTTTCAATTTTGTGGAATAGTTTGGATAATATTGGTATGAGGTCTTCTATGAAGGTTTGGTAGAATTCTGCACTAAACCCGTCTGGACCTGGGCTCTTTTTGGTTGGGAGACCTTTAATGACTGCTTCTATTTCCTTAGGAGTTATGGGGTTGTTTAACTGGTTTATCTGTTCCTGATTTAACTTTGGTACCTGGTATCTGTCTAGGAAATTATCCATTTCCTGAAGATTTTCAAGTTTTGTTGAATATAGGTTTTTATAGTAAGATCTGATGATTTTTTGAATTTCCTCTGAATCTGTTGTTATGTCTCCCTTTTCATTTCTGATTTTGTTAATTTGGACGCACTCTCTGTGTCCTCTCGTTAGTCTGGCTAAGGGTTTATCTATCTTGTTGATTTTCTCAAAGAACCAACTTTTGGTTCTGTTGATTCTTTCTATGGTCCTTTTTGTTTCTACTTGGCTGCTTTCAGCTCTGAGTTTGATTATTTCCTGCCTTCTACTCCTCCTGGGTGTATGTGCTTCTTTTTGTTCTAGAGCTTTTAGGTGTGCTGTCAAGCTGCTGACATATGCTCTTTCCTGTTTCTTTCTGCAGGCACTCAGCGCTATGAGTTTTCCTCTTAGCACAGCTTTCATTGTGTCCCATAAATTTGGGTATGTTGTACCTTCATTTTCATTAAATTCTAAAAAGTTTTTAATTTCTTTCTTTATTTCTTCCTTGACCAGGTTATCATTGAGTAGAGCATTGTTCAATTTCCACGTATATGTGGGCATTCTTCCCTTATTGTTATTGAAGACCAGTTTTAGGCCGTGGTGGTCCGATAGCACGCATGGGATTATTTCTATCTTTCTGTACCTGTTGAGGCCCATTTTTTCACCAATTATATGGTCAATTTTGGAGAAAGTACCATGAGGAGCTGAGAAGAAGGTATATCCTTTTGCTTTAGGATAGAATGTTCTATAAATATCCGTTAAGTCCATTTGGCTCATGACTTCTCTTAGTCTGTCTACATCTCTGTTCAATTTCTGTTTCCATGATCTGTCCATTGATGAGAGTGGGGTGTTGAAATCTCCCACTATTATTGTTTGAGGTGCAATGTGTGTTTTGAGCTTTAGTAAGGTTTCTTTTATGTATGTAGGTGCCCTTGTATTTGGGGCATAGATATTTAGGATTGAGAGTTCATCTTGGTGGATTTTTCCTTTGATGAATATGAAGTGTCCTTCCTTATCTTTTTTGATGACTTTTAATTGAAAATTGATTTTATTTGATATTAGAATGGCTACTCCAGCTTGCTTCTTCTGACCATTTGCTTGGAAAATTGTTTTCCAGCCTTTCACTCTGAGGTAATGTCTGTCTTTGTCTCTGAGGTGTGTTTCCTGTAGGCAGCAGAATGCAGGGTCCTTGTTGCGTATCCAGTTTGTTAATCTATGTCTTTTTATTGGGGAGTTGAGGCCATTGATGTTGAGAGATATTAAGGAATAGTTATTATTGCTTCCCGTTATATTCATATTTGGATGTGAGGTTATGTTTGTGTGCTTTCATTCTCTTTGTTTTGTTGCCAAGACGATTAGTTTCTTGCTTCTTCTAGGTTATAGCTTGCCTCCTTATGTTGGGCTTTACCATTTATTACCCTTTGTAGTGCTGGATTTGTAGAAAGATATTGTGTAAATTTGGTTTTGTCATGGAATATCTTGGTTTCTCCATCTATGTTAATTGAGAGTTTTGCAGGATACAGTAACCTGGGCTGGCATTTGTGTTCTCTTAGGGTCTGTATGACATCAGTCCAGGATCTTCTGGCCTTCATAGTTTCTGGCGAGAAGTCTGGTGTGATTCTGATAGGTCTGCCTTTATATGTTACTTGACCTTTTTCCCTTACTGCTTTTAATATTCTTTCTTTATTTTGTGCGTTTGGTGTTTTGACTATTATGTGACAGGAGGTGTTTCTTTTCTGGTCCAATCTATTTGGAGTTCTGTAGGCTTCTTGTATGCCTATGGGTATCTCTTTTTTTAGATTAGGGAAGTTTTCTTCTATGATTTTTTTGAAGATATTTACTGGTCCTTTGAGCTGGGAGTCTTCACTCTCTTCTATACCTATTATCCTTAGGTTTGATCTTCTCATTGAGTCCTGGATTTCCTGTATGTTTTGGACCAGTAGCTTTTTCCGCTTTACATTATCTTTGACAGTTGAGTCAATGATTTCTATGGAATCTTCTGCTCCTGATATTCTCTCTTCCATCTCTTGTATTCTGTTGGTGAAGCTTGTATCTACAGCTCCTTGTCTCTTCTTTTGGTTTTCTATATCCAGGGTTGTTTCCATGTGTTCTTTCTTGATTGCTTCTATTTCCATTTTTAATTCCTTCAACTGTTTGATTGTGTTTTCCTGGAATTCTTTCAGGGATTTTTGCGATTCCTCTCTGTAGGCTTCTACTTGTTTATTAATGTTTTCCTGTGTTTCCCTAAGGGAGTTCTTCACATCTTTCTTGAAGTCCTCCAGCATCATGATCAAATATGATTTTGAAACTAGATCTTGCTTTTCTGGTGTGTTTGGATATTCCATGTTTGTTTTGGTGGGAGAATTGGGCTCCGATGATGCCAAGTAGTCTTGGTTTCTGTTGCTTGGGTTCCTGAGCTTGCCTCTCGCCATCAGATTATCTCTAGTGTTACTTTGTTGTGCTATTTCTGACAGTGGCTAGACTGTCCTATAAGCCTTTGTGTCAGGAGTGCTGTAGACCTGTTTTCCTGTTTTCTTTCAGCCAGTTATGGGAACAGAGTGTCCTGCTTTCGGGCGTGTAGTTTTTCCTCTCTACAGGTCTTCAGCTGTTCCAGTGGGCCTGTGTCTTGAGTTCACCAGGCAGCTTTCTTGCAGCAGAAAAGTTGGTCTTACCTGTGGTCCCGAGGCTCAAGTTCGCTCGTGGGGTGCTGCCCATGGGCTCTCTGCAGCGGCAGCAACCAGGAATACCTGTGCCGCCTTTCCGGGAGCTTCAGTGCACCAGGGTTCCAGATGGCCTTTGGCTTTTTCCTCTGGCGTCCGAGATGTGTGTGCAGAGAGCAGTCTCTTCTGGTTTCCCAGGCTTGTCTGCCTCTCTGAAGATTCAGCTCTCCCTCCCTCGGGATTTGGGTGCAGAGAACTGTTTATCCGGTCTGTTTCTTTCAGGTTCCGGAGGTGTCTCAGGCAGGGGTCCTGCCGCTCCTGGGCCCTCCCCCACGGGAGCCCAGAGGCCTTATACAGTTTCCTCTTGGGCCAGGGATGTGGGCAGGGGTGAGCAGTGTTGGTGGTCTCTTCCGCTCTGCAGCCTCAGGAGTGCCCACCTGACCAGGCGGTTGGGTCTCTCTCTCACAGGGTCTGGGAGCAGAGAGCTGCTGCGGGCCGGGATCCGAGGGTGTGGGAATTCCGGTAAACACAGAAAGTGCCCGGTCCTAGAGGAATTCTGCTTCCATGTGTCCCAAGCTCACCAGGCAGCTTTCTTGCAGCAGAAAAGTTGGTCTTACTTGTGGTCCCGAGGCTCAAGTTCGCTCGTGGGGTGCTGCCCCCGAGCTCTCTGCAGCGGCAGCAACCAGGAAGACCTGTGCCGCCCCTTCCGGGATCTTCAATGCCTTTTTCTTTTTTTTCTTATACCATCTAAGACTACATATCCAGAAGCAGCATCACCCACATTGGACTTGCCCCTCCCAGAATGGACTTGCCCCTCCCAGAGTGAACTTGCCCCTCCCAGAGTAGACATGCCCCTCCCACATTAGTCAATAGTCAAGAAAATGCTCTATAGACTTGCCTTCAGAAAACAGTCATTCAGAGCCTGCCCCACATGAGCTCCATATATATATATACAGTCACCAAGACTAGATATGATTGATGAAGCTAAGAAGGACATGCTGACAGGAACTGGATATAGATGTCACCTGAGAGACACCACTAGAACGTGTCAAATACAGAGGTGAATGCTAGCAGCAAACCACAGAACTGAGACCGGTACCCCCGATGGAGGAGTTAGAGAAAGGATTGAAAGAGCTGAAGGGGCTTGCAACCCCATAAGAACAACAATGCCAACCAACCAGTGCTCCCAGGGACTAAACCACTACCCAAAGACTATACATGGACAGACCCATGGCTCCAACTGCATACGTAGCAGAGGAAGACCTTGTTGGGCACCAATGGAAAGAGAAACCCTTGGTCCTGCCAAGGTTAGATCCCCAGTGTAGGGGATTGTGAGGGGGGCAGAAAGTGGGGGCTGGGGAGGGGAACACCCGTATAGAAGAAGGGGTAGGGGATAGGATAGGCAGCTTATGTCTGGGAAACTGGGAAAAGAAATACCATTTGAAATGTAAATAAAAGAATATCCAATAAAAAAAGAATAAATAAAACACTGAAAAAAAAAGAAAGAAATGTGATGCAGGCATTCTCTCTGCTGACAGCCCTCTTCCCAGATGAGTTTCTCTTGTGTTAATCTGACAAAACAAACAAACAAACAAACAAACAAACACCCACTTAACCTGCACATTTTAGTAAGAACAATAAGCTTGGTGGTAAACTTAGTAAAGGCAGAACTTCATTCACTAAGTGAAGCATTGCAACAAGAAAGTGAATGGCAGGCAGCGGCTATGCCAGCCGAAGCGCTGGCACATGTTAGGTAACTGAAAACAAGCAGATTCACAGAAACTTCCCTGTCCTTCCTGAGTTTGCAAGGAGTCAAGCATAAATTCATAAAACATTCTCCCTCCCTCTCCCCATGATAGAGGATGTTAAAAAGACAAATGTCCACCTTCAGCAGCCTGAAGACTTCACCAGAGAAAACTGTCATCAACTTCACTAGGCAGCCCTTGAGACCTTCCTGTCATAATTCTCCTGAGTCTTCTCTAGAGAGGCAAGTCCCTTTATAGTGCCTGTGACATCTCTAAGCATGATTTGCTCTCTTTTTTTAAAGAATTATGCATTTTCTAGGATCATTCATGTGACAATGAGATAAATATATGTTCTTTATGGCTCACCAAATGAATAAAATAAGTAATTAGCAGTAAAAGAGAAATCAAAGTGGATATTACTAAATAGGTTAAAATAATTAAATAACAGGTAATATCAAATTGGTATTTTTTTATAGAGTAGCACAGGTAACTCTAAGATATTTAATCCTCAGATTGTAATTTATTAAATATATGTAATCAAATATATTCAGGAAGTAATAAAAAGTGTGACTTATGCATGAGGGTAGCTTCAAAAGGTGTCAGAGATCAATCTCAGGGATACTTTCCTAGTTAACTTTAGCTGTCACTTTGGCACAGTCCAGAATTATCCAAGGGACTCTCAAAGGGAGAGCCATCATCAGATTGCCCTGTGGGCATGTCAATGGGACATTTTCTTGATCGGTGATCGATTCAGAAGGAGCCATCCCACCGGGGCAGTATATCCCTAGGCAGGTGGGCCTGAGCTAACTACGAAGAAAGGTCACCAAATGTTGTCCAGAGAGCAAGCCAGTAAGGAGCACTCCTATGTAGTTTCTACTTCAAGCTCCAGTCTGGAGTGCCTGCCTGCTTGGATTCCCTCCATGATCGACTGTAACTGGTAAAATGAAATAAATTCTTTCCAAAGTTGTTTGGGTTATGATGTTTATCACCGCCACCGAAAGCAGACTGCAACAGGTTTGGATTCCTGCTCTATGTGAGGTCTGTCAAAGGAGCCTGGACACATCTTTAATGGTACATTTATATACACAGCCATGATTAGAAAACACAAGAACATATAACAAGAATATGATCCATAGAACAGTTCAATAAAGAGTTATAATATGGCTGATGAGATGGTTCAACATGTGAAACCTTGCTGAACATGTCTATGAGCAGAGATGGAACTAGAATTCACATAAAGGGTGAAAGAAAGAACTGAACCCACAAACTTTTCAGACTAGACATGACATATCTCAGACACACACACACACACACACACACACACACACACACACACACAGAGAGAGAGAGAGAGAGAGAGAGAGAGACATATCCACATGCACATACATGCACATGTGCATACAAACACACAATATATAAAAATTAATATCACACAACATATTCAACGTAATGTCATTTAATGTATATAGCAAATAGTCATACAGATACCCATATGCAGGCAAAACTCCAATAAACACAATTATTTTAAATGATTAAAATAAAAAATTAAGAGCCAAACCAAAGGATAAGATCTTAAGTGTCAAGTTGTTGTGGAGATTATTTTTATTACTACTTTCTATTAATTTGTGTTTAAATATTTAAAAGGCAAACAAGTCTTAAGTTATTAGCAGTAACAGATAGTTTAGTTAAATTGTCAAAAAAGTACAACATATAAAAGTAAGAACCTTTTTAATGCAAAAATTACAGCTTAGAAAAGGTAATAAAATGGAGATTCCAATGGAGGGGAGGCTTGAATCTCACTGAAAAAGGGAAATAGGTTAGAGAAGTGGGGGAGGATAGAGGGAGTGGACTGGGTGTGTGGGGGGGACACAGATGGGAGCTGGAGGGATGAGCTGTAGGGAGGACAGAGGGCAAAAGTGCTGTGAGAAACAACTGGATTAGGAAGCATCTCTGGGACAAGCTAGAAACTCCCAGGAATCTATGAAGGAGACCCTAGCTAAGACTCCTAGTAACAGGGAATATACGCCTGAACCAGCTATCTATCATAACCAGGCAAGACTTCCAATAAAGAATTTAGGACACCAACCCAGCTGCAAAATCCTAGACGCACAATTTGTCCTGTCTACAAGATGTGCACAGGTACAAGGTGAAACAGAATTTGAGGGGAAGACCTACCAATGACTAGCCCTCTATGAGACTTTTCCCACAAGAGGGAAACCCCTGACCCCCATATGCTGTTAAGGATATTTTGTTTCACTTATGGAGAAGAGTATACTAACCTAACTGTTAGCGGAAAGGCTTCACCCAGCAACTAATGGAAAGAGATGTAGAGACCCACAGCCAAACAGTAAATGGAGCATGGGAAATACTGCAGAAAAGAGGAAGGAAGGTTAGAAGGACACAGGGAGATCAAGGACACCACTAGAAAACCTAAACACTTGATGAACCTGGGCCCGTAGGGACCCACAAAGACTGAACTGCCAACGAGATGGACCTAGGCCATCTGCACATATGTAACAGTTGTGCAGCTGGGTCTTTGGAACTTCTAAAGTGGGAGTGTGGGCTGTTTCTGATTCCATTGCCTGGCGTTGGATCCCTTTCCCTAACTGGACGGGTTTGTCTATCTACAAAAGAAGTTTAGTCTAGTCTTGCTGCAAATTGATATGCAAAGGTTGGTTTCTGAGGAGAACGGAATGAAGGGTGGAGTGGGAGAGGGTTGAGAGGGGAAGACTAGGAGAGGAGGAGAAAGAGGAAATTTTGATTAGCATGTAAATAAATAATTGATAAGCAAAGAGAAGAAAAGGTGATAAAAAATGACAATGGGGATCTACTTGGCTACTAGCAAGTCCTCAAATGAAAGTTTATAGTGAGTACAAAAGTCATCTATATGTGACAGAAAACATATCTCAAGATAAGAAATATTATACTATAAATTTTTTCCTACATAAATCTCTGAATATATTTTATGTCCAAAATTTTTATAGAATTTATAATATTGTTTTAAAATATATTTAAAACAGGGCTGGAGAGATGGCTCAGCAATTAATAGAGCACAGTGCTCTTCAAGAGAACTCAGTTTCTCAGCGCCCACACTAGGCAGCTCAGAAGGACCTGTAGTTTCAGGCAGAGCAAATCTGAGGCCTCTTACACCTCTGCAAGCACTTGGCTGGTTCTGATTTTTTAGGATACCCACATTTCCTTCCTGAGTACTGTGCTTACAGGAACCAGCCCCACAACATACTAAAACCTGCTTTTAGGGCACATATGTTTTAAAAGCCAATAATTGAAAGGATGTTTGTTGATGTATAAACGTTTATACTTCTTACGGAAACAATGGAATTCAAAGTCTTAGTATTTATCAAGACTCTGTTTTATCCACTAATAGAATTAATTTCACTTCTTTAAAAATCTTATAAATAAAATGTGAAAGGAAAAATTTCAGGGGCAAAATTTTTGGCATATAAAAGAGAATACATGTATATTGGCATAAGTGCATAAAGAGAATATGTGCAAAGAGAAGACAGGTGCATACTGAGAATATGTGTACAAGCAGCATATGCACACAGGGAAAATATGTATATAATGGAGAAGAATAGATTATTTGGTTTTAATTTTTACATGGCATTTTCTGTTATATTAAGTGGGAAGAATAAACCCCAAAGTGATTTGTACAACAATGTGGAGCCCATTCTTTGGGTCCCTGTCATTTAAAAATGCCCCTTTCCCTTAGACCTTTATTCTATTGGACTAAACCTAAGAAAAAAATTCAGGCAACCAAACCCACAGTTTTTCTATATAGCCATGTGTATGCATGGTATGCACACTCTAGGTCAGCAGTAAGGAATCATTGACTGCCATTCATCTACAAGCCCCCAAGCTGATCTCCCATAAATCCTTCACCAGATTGTACTTTCCAACCAATTTTTTGCTATTGTTGTTCTGTTGTTTTTTTTTCACTGTGTTAGCTACTGTTTCCTTAAGACTGAAGGGTCTAGTTCATGATTTTGGCTCTGTACAGCTTGGTTAAAAATCATAAACATTCTGAAAATGATTTAAAATCTACCTGCTAGCACTTTCTAAGGTTCAAGTAGGTTCAGTTGCACTTTTGCTGTTCAATTAATTGTATATCTTGGCATGCAGTTTCTTCAGCCAGGGGCAGAGCAGGGCTATCCAAGGCATGTGAAACCCCTGTTCTGTTGTTTACTGCTAGTGGAGCCCAGGAGAATGAGAGATGCTGGAGGATGGCGATTGTTTGTGATTTTTAGGCCAGGGAGGTTTGGATAGCATTCAGAGAAGTCCTGAAATCTTGTGGTGTTTATCTGCTTTCATGGACCACCCCTTCTTAGGCCCATTCATTTCCAATGATGGCGTGCATCCTGCCCAATTTCCCTATGGGGTTTCTATGGAATAAGTTGTTCTTGGTAGGATTTCTGAAATAAGTACTCTATTTGCTAATAAATATTTAGACAAATTTCAGAATGGGAGTCCCATTAAAGAGTTTTAAAGAAGTTAAAAATATTTGTGTAAGAAGTCACCATCGTTTGAAAGTCATATCAGTTTGATTTACTCATATGATTATTTCAAAATCACCAAAGGCCAACCATTTTCAAGTCTAATACTGAGTAACAGAAAGTTCCAACTAAAAGTTGTCACACCTATCTTCACTTCAGCCTTAAAGTGTTGTGGGCACTGATATATTATTTAACTAGAAACTAATCTAGTGATAGTTTTTCATTTACCCATATAATTACTACTCACCTTGTATTCTATAATTTTTCATAGTTCAATTAGATTCAGACTAGCAATGATTGTTATGAGGAGTAAAAATTAAAATCAATGGTTGAAATATTTTGTGGAAAGAAGACTAGAGACACCAATCCAATATATCTTTTGCTGAAGTGAAAATCTTACTAGTTAATTGGCAACAGAATATTGTAGCCTAACATTTTGTATCGCGAGTTAATGTTTCTTTTAAACCAAATTAGTTCTGATAAACATTCTGTTAACTAACACAGAAATGACATATCACTATCATTCATTAAAGAGTTTGAAATAGATTCATTCACTAACATTCAAAGTTCATGATTTGATTTTTCTTTGCATCCGAATAGGATTCCATAGTGGATAAGCAGTAGAGTGTCAGGATGCATTCATTCGTTGCAGAGCATTTACGTTATTCCCTTTCCCTAGCTATTGTTAATGGAGCAGTAATGAACGTGGCTGAAGAAATGTCTGTGGACGAGGACAGTCAGTTCTTTGGGTATGTGCAAAGGATGGGTATAGCTACATCATATGGGAAATTCATTTTAGTTAGTTTTTTTCCCACCGGAGGATTCTCCACACTGATTTTCTGAGTGACTGCACCAGTTTGCATTCCAATCAATAGTCAATGAGAGCTACCTTTCCCTCACATTCCCCCCCCCCTCATGTGTTTATTGTCTTGTTGAACTCTGTTATTCTGATTGGTAAGATGAAAGCCCAGAGTTGTTCTGATTGTTAATGCTCTAATTGCTAAAGACAATGACCTTTTATATTTACATTCCAGCCATTGCCCCACCTCAGCCCCCTTCCCACAGTTCCTCATCCCATTCCTCCTTCCCCTTGCCTCTAAGAGAGTGCTTCTCCCATAGATTTCCCCAGTCCCTGGGGCTTCAAATCTCTCTAGGATTAAGCAAATCTTCTCCCACTGAGGCCTGACCATTCCTCCACTTGCCACCAAAAGTGCCGCCCCCAACTAGGTCTCACCCTTCCCTGGGGCCTCAAGTCTCTCCAGGATAAAGCTCATCATCTTCCATTGAGCCCAGACCAGGCAGTCCTCTGTTATATTTAAGCAAAGGGCCACAGACCAGCCTGTGTATTCCTGGTTGGTGGTTCAGTCTCCGAGAGCTCCATGAGTCAGTTGAGACTGTTGGTCTCCCTATAGGGTCACTCTTCCCATCAGCTTCTTCAATCTTTCCCCTAATTCAACCCTAAGACTCCCCAACTTCAGTCCAGTGGTTGGGTGTAAGTATCGGCATCTGTCTTAGTCAGGTGCCGATAGGGTCTCTCAGAAGAGAGTCATGTTGTGCTTCTTCTGTTAAGTACATCATAGCATCAAAAATATTGTCAGATTTTGGTGCCCTGCCCTGAGCTAGATTCCAAGCTGGGCCAGACATTGGATTGACTTTCCTTCAGTCTATGCTCCATTTTTGTCCCTGAAGTTCTTTTAGACAGGAATAATTCTGGTTCAAAAATTTTGACTGTGAGTTAATATTCCTGTCTCTCTGCTTGAGGCATTGTCTTTCTACTAGAGGTGAACTCTTTGAGTTCCCTCTTCCCAGTGTTAGGCCTTTTGGCTAAGGTCACCCCCATTAAGTCCTTAGGGTCTCTAACCTCCTGATTCTCTGGTACTTTCCAGAGTATCGCCCACCTCCCATCCCACCCCAGAGACTGCTGGTTTTCATTCACTCTCTTGGCTCTCTGAGCTCCTTTCCTATCCCCATACCTGATTCTGTTCCCTTTCTGCCTTCGCTTCCCCTCTCCCACCCAGGTCCCTTCCTCCCTCTGCCTCCCATGATTATTTCCTTCCTCTGTCTAAGTGGGATTGAAATATCCTCACTTGCAGCTTTCGGCTTGTTACGCGTCTTATGGTGTGTGGGTTGTATTCTAGGTATTCTGCACTTTTTGGCTAATATCCGCTTACCAGTGAGTACATATCATGCATGCACTTTTGGGTCTAAGTTACCTCACTCAGGATGAAATTTTCTAGTTCCATCCATTTGACTACACATTTATAATGTTCTCATTTTTAATAGCTGAATAGTATTCCATTATATAAATAAACCACATTTTCTGTATCCATGCTTTGGTTGAGGGACATCTGGAATGTTTCCACTTTCTGGCTATTGCAAATAAGACTGCTATGAACTTGGTGGAGCATGTGTCCTTGTGGTATGGTAGGTCATCTTTTGGGTATATGTAAAAAAAGTGGTATAGCTGATCTTCAAATAGAACTATTTCTCAGGATTTTTTAACCTTCTGAGCAATTTTGTGATTCCATATGAATTTTAGTATAGCTTTTTTTTTCTGTGAAAAATTAGTTGGTACCTTCTATTGGAATCACATCGAATCTGGGAATATCTTTTGGTAAAATGGTCATTTTCATAATATTAACTGTACCAATCTCTAAGGATCGAATGTTTTTCTATTTTCAGTTGTCTTTCGGTACTGCAGTTTTCAAACGTTAAGTGAGATAAGCCCAGAACCAGAAAGCTAAAGGTCAAATGTTCTTTCTCAGGTGAAGTTCTTGGCTCTGAATCTTCAGCTGTGAGTATGTGACCTGGAATAACTGTAGGAAAGTGAAAAAGGAGGTTCAAATAATAGTAAGGACATGTGAAAAATTGTAAAGAATCATAGTAGTTCTACTAAAATATCTGTAATACATATAAGTGTGAGTGTGTGTGTGTGTTTGTGTGTGTGTGTGTGTGTGTGTGTGTGTGTGTGTGTGTGTGTGTGTGTGTTTAGTTTAAATATAATTATACCATCTGGTCTGACAATGTTTCAAATCACTGACATCCATCTACCAAAACCTTCAACATTAAGCATGATAATTCTTTCTTTTGAGTTATTGGTCAGAGCTGTCCAAATGACTCCCAAAACATTATAGATAAATGCCATTATGGTTGGTTGCTTCCCAGAGGTAGAAGGTGAATCACTCTTACTGAAGGTACAATGTTCTTCAGACATGGCGCAAAGGTGGAACTTGCCTGAAAGCCTGATATGTAAGGAATAGATTTTATGGTATAAAAATCACTATGCAAACTCACAAATGAGGGAAGCAAGCCAGAGTCCTACCCTCAATGATGCATTTGAACCATAACAAATAAGTATGGCAAAATAAGCTTAGGAATGTAACAGTGGTACACATACTTTGGCAGTAACCAATAGTTCTCTAAACTTAAGATGCTTCCAACCAAAGAAAAATTGTGCCCACTACTGGCATGATTAAGTGCCAATGGAGTCATGGATCTTGGAGGAGAACCTAAAGCTAACTATCATAATCCCTAACTATAGTCTATTTGTCCTTATATATCCACACATAAGTGTAGTCCTCATTCCTCATCAGCGAAACTTCTCCTTGTGACAGAGTGGGTTACAGAAAACCACAACTATTCAAACTACACAGTTGTGCATCCCAGTCCCAACTGATACATTTACAACACAGCATCCAAGCCTCAGAGAACACTGTAGAAGAGTGAACTGAAAGAATTTGAGAGCCAGAGGGTCAGAGAGTTTGTGTGAAATTGGGTTTCCTAGGAATGGCAGAAGTTACACCCATAAATTTTTGCCAATATGGCTGCCTAAATATGAGCTGACCAAGAATAACCCTATTATACAATCTAATGTGGATAGAGTGGTGGCGAGGGAGGGGAGATCACGAGGCCTCAACACTACAGGAGGTGATTATCCAATACCATATGGTCAGCCATGAAAATATATGCATGTAAGTACTAATCAGGTCATATTTATATATTTAAATTCTGAAATATATATAGATATGTGTAGTAACAGCAATTAAGGAAGAAAAGAAGCCATGAATAAGGAAGGGAGCAAGGAGGATGCATAGTTAGGTTTGGGGAAAAATGAGGAGGAAAGGATATAATTATAAACCCAAACACAAAAAGAAATACTATTTTAAAGTTTGTAGTAAATTCACACATGATGACATCTTGTCCACCCACATCAATTGTTTGAACTAAGATTTTTTTCTATTTCAACAAAAATAATAGAAAATTTAAATATATATTCAGACTTGAAAATACCTCCTGATACCACAGGAGCTGAATTTCCTTGGGAAATATCCATTCTTTACTTAGAAAGACAATGTCAACCTTTAGAGAACATCTTCCTACCTCAAACCCCTCCCTTAAGTAATAATTATTTGAAATTTCTCAGCCACAATGATTGATTCTTAAATGAGTATATAATGCATTGTGAATAACAGGAGAAAATGGCACAATTTTTTAGATATCATTAGAAAAGCAGTATTCCCATTTTTTTCTGAGACTCCACCAAGCTGAATGTGAGCTCATTGTCATTCTTGCTGAGGCTAGACAGGTTTGTGTTTAGAAAGAAAGGCACACACCAGTACTTCAGAATAGGAGACACTATAGAGTAAGGGCACCTAGCCCTTTCTGCCTGGTTGTAGCTGAAGTCCATGACACGACTTTGCCATTACACCAGCAAGTCAATATTGTGCACATTTCCCCCTTTAAGGCATGCTGCATTTGTTCTCTATCATCTTCAAAGAAAACTATCGTAAATCACGAACGTCAGACAGACACAAAATGCCAAAGCATTGTATTTTGGGGTACTGGGAGGCCAGGTTAACCTCCTGCAGGGCTGCTGTCCTCCTCAGCTTCCTCCATCTTTTAAGATCTCTATTTCCTGTCTGCTATCTTATGCACAATTGGGGGAGTGGCCCCTAGGACTACTTTCCCCAATTCTTACATGGTGGCAGGTCTTTAAATCTGCTCTCTTTTCTCCCCTGTCATGATGATTCTGCCTGCTCCCTTTCTGTCTCCTGCCAGCAGTCTAAAAGTCCCACCTCTGTTTCCCTGTCCAGCCATTGGCTGTATGGCAATTCTTTATTACCAAGCAAAGCCAGCTAGAGGCCATGTTCCCTGCCCCCTTCAGCATCTGAAAGCATGGGTTTTGGAGCCAAATTAAGACAAAGCATTAGAACCAATTCCCAACATGCTAACCCTGGAAAAACATGAAATTGTTGCCTTGATATGTACC
Source organism: Rattus norvegicus (assembly GCF_021556685.1). NCBI lineage: Eukaryota > Metazoa > Chordata > Mammalia > Rodentia > Muridae > Rattus > Rattus norvegicus. Next base: position 121,212,863 of record NC_141536.1, read on the forward strand.
TACTTTCTCACAGCCAGTCAAATATGTATTTACATTATGTATGTATGAGAAGATGGTTTCAAGGTTGCCTTGTAACCTTGAAAATATGTATTTGCATAATGTATATTATGTATACACACACACACACACACACACACACACACATGTGCATATATATGAAGATGGAGTCCAGGTTGCCTTGTGTGAAGATACATGTAGGCCTTTCAGCCAAAATTCTTGTTTCCTCAGAAACTCTTATAAGTTGTTTTTAAACAATCCCTCAGAGCCCAGTATTTTTGAAATTCTAGTGTGGATTGTAGAAACCTAAGCAGTGCTATGGGATATTAATACTAATGTAGAAGAGAAATTCTGGGCACCATATTCCTTGAAATAGCCAGTTGTGCAAATCAGTTCCAAGTGCTTTCAAGTTTCCTTTTGTGCTGTACATACTTGGCTTCCCAGATTATTTATAAACATGGTTTCCCTCCTCACTCTGCTCATATTTTCCTCGCAATCCTTTTTGTGAGTTTGTGATGACCACCTCTCTTTGACATTATCCAGAGCCATCCAGATGTCCTTTGTGTGGAAAGTATTTAGCAGTAATAAATTCCAATAACTATCACCATCACCATTGTTTCCATAAAGACATGTCTAACCTTTGTGTGTCACAAGCGTCTCTTCCTAAATTTGTATGAACAGAAAAAATACTAAATAGTCTTTAGTTTCACAATATGAAACAAGTTCTTTTGATTTTTATCCAAACATCTTCACCAGCCTTGATTTCCAAGGAAGACACAATCAAGTCACTGCTGGCCCACAGATGTAGAAGGGCAAACATGCTTTGGAAATATCTATGCTGGACCATATGGAGTGTAATTGATGTTTAATTTATGTTTTGTAACAATACTTTCCAATTTCATGACATTTTGGATCGGGGTTTAATATGTGGCTAGAAGACAACAAGGAAATCCTGATAGTCTACCTGGCATCCAGTGTCCTAAACAGAGAACAGGAAGCAAAACCAGGCAATGAACAAGGTGCATTATATAAGATCTGCACCACTCTTAATAGGGGACCAGGTGATTCAAATTGCATTTAACTAATGAACACATTTCAAGGGTTAATGAATTCACAAGTTTGGAATTTGCTATGGTTGATATTAGTGTACTGAATGCTGACCCATGTTGTAAAAGTGTTGTAGAAGACAATGTAAATATCTTTACCATTCATAATGCAATTACCATGCCCCAAACAAAAAGTTTTAAAAAGGTACAATGTAACTCAATTTTCTGAAATTGTAGAGTGCTGTAAGGAGGGAGTTAATAGTCTAGAGGGGAAATGTCAACCGTACTCCCTAAATATTTTTGTGCGTATGTTTTGGTTTTGAAGAGAACTCTTCCAGCTTAATTTACCATACAAAACGTCACCCAATAAAATAACAATCATAACAGGATGCTAATGAATCCAGTGATTTAGGCATTTGAAAGAAGTTCAAGAAAAATGATGGCATGCTATGTCTTGTCCTGATGTCTGTACACTTATACCCACCCCTCAGAAGGCAATGATGGAGGTGGATTCTCAGATCAGGTGTTGTTACAGAGGCATTCTTCCTCAGACTGTTTGGCCTTTCTTTCAACGTGGATATTATGCTTTAAGAATTGGTGCCGAAGAACATGAAAGACATTGCTCAGCCATCTAGAGTTAACATTAGAGATTATGGCTTTATTTTGGTCAAAGTCATAAACCATTTGTAGTCAAGGAAAGAAACCATAGAAAACCATCTACCCACAGAGACAATAGCTGAAGGAAAAAATATTTTACAGGAAAACCAGTTATGAAACTATGAAAGCATCTCTGATAAACCTAGATGTTTGGCAAGAACTGGTGAAACTCTCCTTACAGAGTTACCTATTGTGTCTGGGGATCCCAATTCAATCCACAGCTGCTCCTCTAGTGAAAGCATCCGCAAAACCCCCAAAGCTCTCAAGACTTTGAAGCTGGCTTTCCTCCTGAGCCTTTGGGTTTATCTGTATCTATGTGTCTCTTCCTATCTCTGCTAATGACTTTAAGGCTCTGACCTTCCTGTGAACTTTATCAGAACCAAGAAGAAGCGAGTTGGGCTCCTTTCCCAAGTTGCCCTCTCTTTCAGCTGCTTTAGATTTGAGAAAATGGGATGACTGGGGCAGTTAGCTTCATTCACAAACCCACCCACCTGTTGTTTTTGGACCACCGTCTAAATAAACTGCCCCAAGAATATTCCTTTGGAACAATACGCCAATGCACAAATTTCCACCAAGGTTTTTGAGGAAAAAAAGACACCTTCAGTGGATTGTTCATTAAAAGGAAGATTTCATGCATGATCCTCTTTATGTATCATATATTTTGTATATAGTGGTAATATATAGACTATGTCTACAAATACACATTACAGACTGGTTTGTTTGCTTTTCCCATTGTACTCTTCTCTAACATTTGATGTATATCTTGCTGAATTGTAATCATGTGCACCAATGCACTTTATATTATAGAAATAACAGTCGTGTCTTTAAAACAGAACTTGGAATATTGTAATGAAGCAGCCTGAATTCACACACCTGCCCGTACAGATAACTGCTCACATGAACTCAAACACATGGACACGAAAGGACGTACACCAACACACACTACAGGGTGAGAATACAATCAAAATACTACTTCAGGGAGATATTTTAGATTGAGAGAAATCATTTCAGGAGCATTTGGAGATGATGACTTCTAGTTTGGGTGACAGGTACTCATTTAGATCTGTAACCTGAGGATGCAAAGATCCCCCAGATTTAGGACAGACGTTAACTAGCCACAGGTGCATCAGAATCACAATGACCCTGAGGTATTCATTTTTTGAGATCCTCTTCTCTAGACCCTTTGTACCCAAAACTTCATTTCTGGTGAAACAGGATAGGTGACTCATAGAAGCTTGTAAGAGAAAAAAATCTAAGCCTGAGCCTAGGAGTGTGAAATTCTGACCTACACACACACCTGCAAGTGAGATGGTGTGGCAATGTTCTAGATTAGCAATCTATCTGTAGGCCTTTTCTATAGAACATCATTTCTCCTATGTTCGTTCCTCAAAGAGAAAACTAAGAGAAGGTGCTTCTATATCAAATTGATGCGTCTTTACAATTTTGTGTCTACAGAAATTTTCTGAAAATATTGTTTAAACGTGTGTTGTATTGATAAGATCTGGGGTGTAAACAAATATGTGATCTTCCAAATGACGTCAGTGCTGATGTATTGTGAACTTCTCTTGTCTCCAAATACAAAACTATCAACAATAATGAAGAAATAATGATGATGGGAAAAATCCAATATACAGCAACAATGCACCTCCAGAGTATTTGTAAAATGTCCCACAAATACACAATGTCTACATAAAGTATTATAAGCAGAAATTTGAGTCAAAGGAGGCAAAAGCATGAAATGAGGAAATCTTGTTAATTTTGTTGATGTTGGCCACATTTCGTTTTAAAATCCTTATCATTGTATCAACACACTGTGCATGAGGCTGGGAACTCATCATGGATGGAAATTATATTAGTTCAAAGGCACAAAGCTAAGATGCAATCATTGATGCTTGTCACTCAGTAGTGATTATTTTTAGTTTACTTTATGTATAAGATTCAACAGAAATTGCCATAGCCTACTGTATCACACTCACAGGGAATCTTTAGGATGCTGAAATGTGATTTCAAAAGCACTCATGCATGCTGCCTGTATTTGATTTTATTTTGATCAGTAAACATAGTCTTTGGTTGGGGTCCTCATAGTACAAAGGAGAGTTTAAGACCCTGAAAACATAACTTGGGAAAGAAGTTCAAATGCAAATGACCTTTCTCAGCATCTTGGGAATTTCAATGCCATCTTGCTCCTAAAGCTACTCTTGCAACCAACTGACCTGTCCATTCTCTTCTTAGTCACCTAGCAAGATCCCCCAATACTCCTACTTGTGTTTGAGGATGTCTTCCACAAAGAACCTTGGTCTGTCCTCCGGCTTGCAACCTATGTGTGGATTTGTAATATCCACAGCCCACATTTTTATTGTTACTGTTTGCTTACTTGCTTGTTTTACCCTGGGTTAAATGTATGATTTAAAAAAAATTGGTGAAAGTCCAGTATTCTAAATACTGTTAAGTTAAAGACTTTGATACTTATGTTTAACTCTGTAAAATGCTGGTGACTAGAAAAAATAAAGGAAAGAAGGCACTAATTCTGTGACACCTTGTGCCTTCTAGACTTCTGAATTCCCTAAAGGGACTGTAGACAATGCTACCCTACATTAAAATAGTCATATTCATTGGGTATTTGACTCAAAGAATTGGTGTATGCAACTGTATTTATTATGAAATGTAACAAGCTAGAATCTGCTAAGACATTCTGGAACAAGTCAGTTAGAGCAAGTATAGTCTCAGCTGTAGTAGGAGCAAGAGCAGGAGCCACATTGACTGTGAAACCCTGCAGGTAGAAACCACGTCCAATCCAAGGACAGGGCATAGGGAGAGTGTCTTATCTGTCACTTCATTGGCAAAGGACTTAGACTACTTACAGGGTATTTCATTTTTGTACTTTTTGTTTTTTAATTGTGAAGACTACACCCAGTCTTTCAAGCACTAATGCAGAATTCATGGCTTACTCAGCTCACTTATGACTTCAGGCTTTCTACCAACAATCTTGTTTCCATAGAGACATCACGAGTCCATCTATCAAAGCAAGTTTCCACCTTCTGCTAAAAGCTTTATGGTGTCTGTCTGGTCTACATCCTTTAAAATAACATGTAGCACCTTGGTCTTGCTATTAACTATCTGCAAATGTTCTTTTCATGTTTCAGTGATGAGTTACACACATTGTCCTATCAGATATGGATAGCCATTGTAGAAATGAAATGGTTGATGGAATAGAGCACAGAAAGTTGAAAGCAAGGACATGGCATATTTGGCATATTAAGCAGCAATAGTAAGTAAGAAATCTTCTTAACTATAAAAATATATCATAGATGAAAGTTACTTTAAAATATTCAAAATTAGGCTACAGCATACCAACTTTATATAACTTATTCCTTTATAAACACTTTTCATGGTAATGAAGCAATACATGAAGATATAAGAAGATTTTTCAATCTTTCTCTGCATACAAAAAGCAGTTCATTTATCTTGGGACATAGGCACCATCAGCAAATACTTTATCTATTTAATTTGATGATTCTATTCTGTGAAGTTAAAGAAATTAAGACAGAAGTTCTAAGTTCAAGTTCTGTAAACGTGAACACTCTTGTTCTTTTAGAAGATTTGTTCTAGTTTTACTTATGCATAGAGATATGTGTGTGTGTGTGTGTACGTGTGCACACATGTGCATGTGCGTGTGCACATGTGTGCAGATGGTGATCAAAAAGGAGTTCCCTGGAGTTACAGACAATTGCAAGCTACCCTACATGGATGCTTGAAATTGACCTTTTGCTTTTCTGCAAGAACAGTAAGATCTCTGAGCTTCTGACCTATCTAGCCCCATAAATGATTTCTTTTGTAGTTTATTTATTTTATGTTTTTAGACTATAGTATTATTACATCTTCTCCTTCCCTTTAATCCCTCTAACTATCTCATATAAACCTCCTTGCTCTCTTTCAAATTCATGGCTTCCTTTTTAAGGCATTGTTGTTTTACACACACACACACACACACACACACACACACACACACACACACATTTTCTCTCACATACAAGCATATACATATTTCTAAAGATATAAGTACATTCTGCTCAGTCTGTATGTTACTTGTCTGACTTTTTAGGACTGACCATTTGGTACTGGAAAACATTGGTGTATTTTTCCTGAGGGAAAAGTCTCTCCTCAGCATTCCTGAGTTGCCTGTAGTTCTTTGTATATGCTTTCTGATCCCCTCTCCTAGCCATGTTAACATGTCCATGTTCACCTCCTGTTTAGGCAGCCATATTGGTGAGACTTTATGGGTGTGGCTTCAGACATTCCTTGGAGACACAATTTCATAGCACACTCCTATTTCCCTGGTTCTTACTGTCTTTCAGCCTTTTCTCTACAAGGATCCCTGAGTCTTAGGTGAGAGAGTAGTGCCGTAAATATACACTATCCTTTGGGACAGGATTCCACTACTTTGTATATCATTGGTCATAGTTTTCTGTAATTGTCTCCCTCTGCAAAATCAAAACAAAAAAAAATAAAAGAAGCTTGCTTCATTTATGGCTAAGGATTATACTTATCTGTGGATATAAGGACAAATATAATTTACTTAGGGATTATTTTGGTTAAGAGAGTGAGGGCTGTACATTCTTCCTCATGAATGATTTTTTTTTAAAGTGGCTATAGATATAATCTTTCATGGTAATATGTCTTCTTGCAAAGTACCCCAGCACAGACACAAAACGCAATTAAGAACAATTTAAGAATTCCAAGACCAGGGATGGCCACAGGCAGGTTTCTTACTTATGAAGCTATGTTAGGAACTTTCTTTATATGCACACAAGAAATCAAATGTAACAGCCAGCAAACACCTTTTCTTTTGCTGTTAAAGGCCATCTTTTATGATTGATTTTGCTGGTACTATGTCTTGGAGAGAAAACTAGATGTTTAAGGGAAAAAAATCATCGAATATATATCAAGAAATGGTTATGGTTAGGGCCAGGTACTTAGAACTTTAATGCCAATTTTATGAAATTAATATTTCAAAACAATACAGAGAGCTGGATAATATGTTTGATCCATATATTTTATATTTCAGGAACATGAACCACATCTTCATGATGAAGGCTTTGCTTATATGTCATTTAAAAGGCTTCCATTCATGCTGGACCTTATCCCAGAGAATTAGATTACAGGGAAATATTAGTTACCTTTGTGGTATCAGGTTCCTTAGATAGGAGAAGAAAAGAAAATACAGACTTGGAAGTATGTGTCATACTGCTGCTCAATCTTTGGTAATATTTATATATGATAAACAGCCAGTGTCAAACTACAGAATAGTGGTGTCTAACAAGTCTTTCCCATAATAAAATTAAGAACCTTTTTGAACCTTCTAGTTACTCCTGATATTTGATTTAGAGCTCGAAAAGGTAATGCTTTGCACATTAAAATTAAGGCAGCTGTGTTGTAGATATGAATTTCCACATGACTGTTATATATTTTCGGAATCAATTCCAAGAAAATAATTTTAACACCATCAATATTTATGCATAATAGGTTATACCAATTTTTAATTCCTGTTATTGGGAGATATCTGGAGATGATAGTTCTCTGTTAAATTGACACAAATGTAGATGTATCTAAAAAGAGGGAATATTAATTATGACGATGCTTCTGTAAGCATGGCTGGCAGGCAAGTCTGTGAGATATTGTCATTTTTTAAAAAATATTTCTTTTTTTTCACATTTGAGACTTTATTCCCCTCCTGGTCTACCCTCCAACTGTTCCATATCCCATATCTCCTCCCCGCCCACCTGTCTCCATGAAGATGTCCCCACTCCACCCACCCCACCAGACCTCTAAACTTCCTGGGGCCTCCAGTCTCTTGAGGGTTAGGTGATACCATGAGGCTTGTCCTGACTCAAGAAGAAACAACTCGCAACACTTAGCTGCTTCTGCACCTGCCCTAGGGTTACATAACCAGGTGTGCCTGCTGAATAGACTTTCTCATGCATCAAGCTGCCCTAAAAGGTGTGCAAAGACCTCCAATGTTTTCCTTGTAGGAATAATTGTTCATCCTTGGTTGCATTTTCAATGATGAAGCTGCCTTTCACTTGCCCATGACCTGATAAGTAACTCCTTGCCTATATTCCTGAAAATAAACCCAGTAAATTCATTTACCCCCACTGTGTTGAACTCTGTGCTATCCTTACATTTGCCTGTGGCTCATTCCCTTTTTGGGATCGAGTAAACTTTTCTTTACATCTCCCCAGTAATAGTATCCAAGTCTATATGCAACTGTCTAGACTTTTTATAGTACAGTATAGTGAAGTGCAGTATACTTCTCTTCATCTCTTCTCCATTAAATATAAGATTCTCAAATGGTTTTACATGTTTCTACACTTGAACCTTTCCTGAATGGTGTATAGCCATCAAGGGTTCTTTTCTATCATCCTAGTGAAAAGGGTAATCATGGTTGGATGTGATGTTTTACACATTTTAATCCAATTACCTAGGAGGCAAAAAAAGGTAGATTTCTGAGGTCGAAGCAAGCCTGGTCTACAAAGGAAGTCTAGTCATACATGATGAGACTCTGCTCAAAATTAATAATAATAACAGCAACTAACAACAATGATAATAACCCATTTCGTTGATAATTTGTCTGCAATCTTGAACTGTAGTCATCTTCCTTTCCTTCCCAAACTTCACCTTCTCCCATCTTTTTTTTTTTTTTATTAACTTGAGTATTTCTTATATACACTTCGAGTGTTATTCCCTTTCCCGGTATCCGGGCAAACATCCCCCTCCCACCTCCCCTTCCTTATGGGTGTTCCCCTCCCGACCCTCCCCCCATTGCCGCCCTCCCCCCACCAGTCTAGTTCACTGGGGGTTCAATCTTAGCAGGACCCAGGGCTTCTCCTTCCACTGGTGCTCTTACTAGGATATTCATTGCTACCTATGAGGTCAGAGTCCAGGGTCAGTCCATGTATAGTCTTTAGGTAGTGGCTTAGTCCCTGGAAGCTCTGGTTGCTTGGCATTGTTGTTCATATGGGGTCTCGAGCCCCTTCAAGCTCTTCCAGTTCTTTCTCTGATTCCTTCAACGGGGGTCCTATTCTCAGTTCAGTGTTTTGCTGCTGGCATTCGCCTCTGTATTTGCTGTATTCTGGCTGTGTCTCTCAGGAGCGATCTACATCCGGCTCCTGTCGGTCTGCACTTCTTTGCTTCATCCATCTTGTCTAATTGGGTTGCTGTATATGTATGGGCCACATGTGGGGCAGGCTCTGAATGGGTGTTCCTTCAGTCTCTGTTTTAATCTTTGCCCTTCTCTTCCCTGCCAAGGGTATTCTTGTTCCCCTTTTAAAGAAGGAGTGAAGCATTCACATTTTGATCATCCATCTTGAGTTTCATTTGTTCTAGGCATCTAGGGTAATTCAAGCATTTGGGCTAATAGCCACTTATCAATGAGTACATACGAGGTATGTCTCTCTGTGATTGGGTTAGCTCACTCAGGATGATGTTTTCCAGTTCCAACCATTTGCCTACGAATTTCATAAAGTCGTTGTTTTTGATAGCTGAGTAATATTCCATTGTGTAGATGTACCACATTTTCTGTATCCATTCCTCTGTTGAAGGGCATCTGGGTTCTTTCCATTTTCTGGCTATTATAAATAAGGCTGCGATGAACATAGTGGAGCACGTGTCTCTTTTATATGTTGAGGCATCTTTTGGGTATATGCCCAAGAGAGGTATAGCTGGATCCTCAGGCAGTTCAATGTCCAATTTTCTGAGGATCCTCCAGACTGATTTCCAGAATGGTTGTACCAGTTTGCAATCCCACCAACAATGGAGGAGTGTTCCTCTTTCTCCACATCCTCGCCAGCATCTGTTGTCCCCTGAGTTTTTGATCATAGCCATTCTCACTGGTGTGAGGTGAAATCTCAGGGTTGTTTTGATTTGCATTTCCCTTATGACTAAAGATGTTGAACATTTCTTTAGGTGTTTCTCAGCCATTTGGCATTCCTCAGCTGTGAATTCTTTGTTTAGCTCTGAACCCCATTTTTAATAGGGTTATTTGTTTCCCTGCGGTCTAACTTCTTGAGTTCTTTGTATATTTTGGATATAAGGCCTCTATCTGTTGTAGGATTGGTAAAGATCTTTTCCCAATCTGTTGGTTGCCGTTTTGTCCTAACCACAGTGTCCTTTGCCTTACAGAAGCTTTGCAGTTTTATGAGATCCCATTTGTCGATTCTTGATCTTAGAGCGTAAGCCATTGGTGTTTTGTTTAGGAATTTTTGTCCAGTGCCCATGTGTTCCAGATGCTTCCCTAGTTTTTCTTCTATTAGTTTGAGTGTGTTGGATGTGGAGGTCCTTGATCCACTTGGACTTAAGCTTTGTACAGGGTGATAAGCATGGATCGATCTGCATTCTTCTACATGTTGCCCTCCAGTTGAACCAGCACCATTTGCTGAAAATGCTATCTTTTTTCCATTGGATGGTTTTGGCTCCTTTGTCAAAAATCAAGTGACCATAGGTGTGTGGGTTCATTTCTGGGTCTTCAATTCTATTCCATTGGTCTATCTGTCTGTCTCTGTACCAATACCATGCAGTTTTTATCATTATTGCTCTGTAATACTGCTTGAGTTCAGGGATAGTGATTCCCCCTGAAGTCCTTTTATTGTTGAGGATAGCTTTAGCTATCCTGGGTTTTTTGTTATTCCAGATGAATTTGCAAATTGTTCTGTCTAACTCTTTGAAGAATTGGATTGGTATTTTGATGGGGATTGCATTGAATCTGTAGATTGCTTTTGGTAAAATGGCCATTTTTACTATATTAATCCTGCCAATCCATGGGCATGGGAGATCTTTCCATCTTCTGAGGTCTTCTTCAATTTCCTTCTTCAGTGTCTTGAAGTTCTTATTGTACAGATCTTTTACTTGCTTTGTTAAAGTCACACCGAGATACTTCATATTATTTGGGTCTATTATGAAGGGTGTCGTTTCCCTAATTTCTTTCTCGGCTTGTTTCTCTTTTGTATAGAGGAAGGCAACTGATTTATTTGAGTTAATTTTATACCCAGCCACTTTGCTGAAGTTGTCTATCAGCTTTACTAGTTCTCTGGTGGAACTTTTGGGATCACTTAAATATACTATCATATCATCTGAAAATAGTGATATTTTGACTTCTTCTTTTCCGATCTGTATCCCCTTGACCTCCTTTTGTTGTCTGATTGCTCTGGCTAGAACTTCAAGAACTATATTGAATAAGTAGGGAGAGAGTGGGCAGCCTTGTCTAGTCCCTCATTTTAGTGGGATTGCTTCAAGTTTCTCTCCATTTAATTTAATGTTAGCAACTGGTTTGCTGTATATGGCTTTTACTATGTTCAGGTATGGGCCTTGAATTCCTATTCTTTCCAGGACTTTTATCATGAAGGGGTGTTGAATTTTGTCAAATGCTTTCTCAGCGTCTAATGAAATGATCATGTGGTTTAGTTCTTTCAGTTTGTTTATATAATGGATCACGTTGATGGTTTTCCGTATATTAAACCATCCCTGCATGCCTGGGATGAAGCCTACTTGGTCATGGTGGATGATTGTTTTGATGTGCTCTTGGATTCGGTTTGCCAGAATTTTGTTGAGTATTTTTGCATCGATATTCATAAGGGAAATTGGTCTGAAGTTCTCTTTCTTTGTTGTGTCTTTGTGTGGTTTAGGTATAAGAGTAATTGTGGCTTCATAGAAGGTATTCGGTAGTGATCCATCTGTTTCAATTTTGTGGAATAGTTTGGATAATATTGGTATGAGGTCTTCTATGAAGGTCTGATAGAATGCTGCACTAAACCCGTCTGGACCTGGGCTCTTTTTGGTTGGGAGACCTTTGCTGACTGCTTCTATTTCCTTAGGAGTTATGGGGTTGTTTAACTGGTTTATCTGTTCCTGATTTAACTTTGGTACCGGGTATCTGTCTAGGAAATTGTCCATTTCCTGAAGATTTTCAAGTTTTGCCAGGGATGTGGGCAGGGGTGGGCAGTGTTGGTGGTCTCTTCCGCTCTGCAGCCTCAGGAGTGCCCACCTGACCAGGCGGTGAGGCCTCTTTCCCAAGGGGTCTGGGAGCAGAGAGCTGCTGCGGGCCGGGATCCGCGGGCGTGGGACCTCCGGCAAACACAGGACGTGCCCGGTCCTAGATGAACTCTGCCTCTGTGTGTCCCGATCTCACCAGGCAGCTCTCTTGCAGCAGACAAGTTGGTCTTACCTGTGGTCCCGAGGCTCAAGTTTGCTCGCGGGGTCTTCTCCCATCTTTTTATGATCCCTTTTTTGCTCTGATTTTTAACTATAAATCTTACTAAAATAAGGAAAAATAATCATATAACAACCTGAATGATATATTATCTTAAAATTTCCTTTTTAAGTAAATTTGTGCTGGCATGTTTTATATCAGCTTGACACAAATTAGACTTATGTGAAAGGAGGGACTCTTAGCTGAGAAAATACCTCTTTAAGGTCTGAGAATGGAGCATTTCCCTAATTAGTGATTGATAGGGGAGGACTTAGTACATTGTGGGTGGTGCCATCCTTAGTCTGGTGGTTCTGGGTTTTATAAGAAACTAGGCTGTGCATGCCATGAAGAGCCAACCAGCAAGCAACACTCCTCCATGGCCTTGTATCAATTCCTGCCTCCAGGTTCCTATCCTGACTTCATTCATTGATGAATGAAGAAATAGAAACCATTTTTCCCCCAAGTTATTTTTGTCATAGTGTTTTATCACAGCAATAGTAACCTTAAGACAATATTGATTCATGACTTTTAAACTCATCTTTGTTTCTATTTTCAAGACACAAGCTGAACCCAGTGCGATTTTTTTGCAGGGTGGAGGTGGATGTAACATGAAGGGAGGGCAGTTAGCTTAGTTGTCAGTTCCTTTATCCCCTCATGAATCTCATGGGAATTCATTTCTGTTGGCACTCCAGTCTTCCACATTGCCCCCAGAATAATACATTAAGCAGAAGCTTAACATTGTAGGTATAGTTGCTATCTCAAAACTCTTCCATCAAACCAGTTCCAAAGGTGTAAGTGTGAAAGATAAAGATTGGCAGAACAATGGACCTAATTCTTGGGTATAATTCTTCTGTACTGGTCACATTTTTATTGTTGTGTCAACGTTCTTGACAGATGAAAACTATAGGGGTGATTGTTTTTTGGTTTTTGGTCTGTTTTTGTTTTTGTTTTTGCTTTTGTTTTTTGTCAGGAAGAAGAAATAGCAGGGGAGGCATGGCAAGGTTCAGGGCAATGGGATCATGTGACCAAAGCTACAGGCAGGGCAGAAGACCAGGAATAAGAGACACAAATGCCAGAACCAGAGGTGGATCTCACTTTCCATGGCCCACCCAGAGTGACCTACTTCCCAGAGGTAGACCCCATATCCTAAAATTTGCTCAGCCTTCAAAAGGAGGCCACAAGCTGTGAGTTGAGCGTTCAAAGCAGAACCTTACTGGGCCAGTTCAGATTCTAACCATGTTGATTTTAGCCACTAAGTTTGTGGTCATTTCTTAAAACATCATTTGAAAACTAAAAAAATAAAATTAAAATAAATAAACAAATAAATCCATGAAGACTGAAATACTCTATATTTTAATAACTGCCAGAGGCGACTTTTAATTGACAGTAAAATTTGAAAATCACTTCCTTAATCACTCTGTAGAAAGTTTGAGGTACTAACAATGTTTACATCGTATTAGGAAAACAGTCAATAGAATCATTGCATGGAGGCTTAGAAAAGTATATAAAAAAGTAACTCTTCAGAGCCCAAAGGCAACAAGAAACGATGAAGAAAACCAAATAGTGAAAAGAGTAAATTAATCAAGAAAGAGCTTGAAGAGGGTCTGAGACAACGTGACAGGATGAGGGTTTCTATATCCATCTAGTGTCTGGCCTGCAAAAATACCCTGGATAATTATCTCCTCATTCCAAAACTGAGTGAAATCAGCTTCATCCCTTGGGTTCTCAAACAGAAGATGAATACACTGTCTGAGTTAAATGCCCGGGAATAGTAATATGCTTGCATGAACAAAATATATTTAATCTCTAAAGTATGGCATTTCTTCCATGTAAATAGCATGCTGACAGTGGTGGTACACACTTTTTTAAATTAATTTATCAATTTTATTAATTATATTATTTATTTACATTTAAATTGCTGTCCTCAATCCCAATCTTTCCTCCAAAACCTCTCAACCCAAACTCCTCCCATACTGACACACCCACTTCCACCTCACACCTCTAGCATCCTCCTTCTCTGGCTCATCAAGACAACATAGGACCAAGCATACCCCATCCCACTGAGGTCAGACAAGAGAGTGCTCTGCTACATATGTAGCAGGAAACATGGACCGGCCCATGTATGCTCTTTGGCTGTGGCTAGTACCTGGCAGCTCTGAAGGGTCCTGTTAGTTGATATTTTTGTTCTTCCTGTGGGGTTTCAATTCCCTCCAGCTCCTTCAGTCCTTCATCTAATTCTTCCATTGGGGTCCCCAGGCTCAGTCTGATGAGTATCTGCATCTGTCTTAGTCAGGTGCTGATTGAACCTCTCAAAGGACAGCCATGCCAGGTTCCTGTCTGCAAGCACATCTTGGCATCAGTAATAGTGTAGGGGCTTGTTGTACAACTTTAATCCCAGATCACCAGAGACAGAGGCAGGAGGATCACTGAATTTGAAGCCAGCCTGGTCTATAAAGTAAGTTCCAAGATTTCCAGGGAAACATAGAAAACTCCTGTCCCAAAACAAATGCAAATAACATGTTAGTATTGGCTTAAATTGATAGCCACCAAAACGAAGGATGAGTGTTTTCACAGGTGTTTCTTATTATCATCATATACTAATTTATCACAAATGACTCGGGCTTGTGGTTTACTAATGTAATATTAGCAGTAGGGCTTCAGGCAGGTCATAAGTTCAATGCCACCCTGAACTACAATGTGAGGTCAAGGTAAGCCTGGGATATTTAACTGGGCTCTGTCTCAAAAGGCAGACAAGAGTTTACAGATGTGTGTTTTTACATTTAGATAACTACCTTCTAAAATTCTATATTTTAGGACCTGTGCATTTGTGCACGAGTGAGAGAGAGAGAGAGAGAGAGAGAGAGAGAGAGAGAGAGAGAGAGAGAGAGAGAGAGAGCACACACATCCTATGTTCTAATATACCACCCAAGGAATCTATTTAAAAATAGCATAGTAGCTGCCACACAAATGTGGAAAAAGATTTTAGGATCCAGTATGGTTTATCAAGTAGGAGTTACAACAAATGTAGAATTGCAGGAGGAGTGACACTCAGAACAGTTAAAGAAATCAGTGAGGACTTTATCATAGCAGAGAATAACAGATATCTGAAGCACATTATTTTTATTTATTTATTTATTTATTTATTTATTTATTTATTTATTTATAAGGAAAAGCACATTAGGGTTTTCCTTTTTCATGTGATGACAACACTTTGCTAACATCTGTTCATATTTAGCTTACTGAGTCCGACAGTAATTTCTTATACAATTTTTGTTTGAATTTTGCTTCTGTAATATGCAAAGAACCCCATTTTGTCTCATGATTCTCCCAGAATAAAGAAATCCTTGGGACTGTCTTTTTTCTTTGTTTCTCCTTTCACCTCTCTCATTTATATGCATCGTACACACACTGTCCGTTTCACTCAATAGGAAAAACATATTGCATGTATATCGTAAGTATCTTCCTGCTACCAGGATATTGTTAAATGTTCTTAAATGTTAGTGTTTCTGCTTATCCATAAACTGTAAAAACTATTTTGCTGCTCTCCATGAAGTTCTTTTTCTTCTTTATGCATGTAAAATCATTTAGAGGTATTGTGCTTTCATAGGCTCTAAAGTGAGTTAGGCTGGAAAACTGGCAACTCAGTTTTAACCAAATATAATGCCTCCTCAAAGTGCATGCATTAAACACCAAACGTGTGTATTGAATTAAAAAATGTGTTTTTCTAAACTGTTTTAATCATATTTGTAGATTGAATGTGTTTCTCTCAGTACTTCATGAGGTGTAATTGCTTTGTACAAAATTCCATGGTGTATACAATAAAATCTAGGCATGACAATGATTTTACAAGCATAAGAGAATGAGTGAAAGTAGAAATACCAGAAATGATTTGGGGATGATATAACAAAAATGTTCCAGTAAAAATAATTGCAAAAGCAAAATTGTAGTTTGTGATTGCTATGTTTAGAGGTATCCAGATAATTAATTCTGTAACACATTTCCTGAACAACTAAAAATAAAGCACGATGAATGTGTGTGTGTGTCTGTGTGTGTGTGTGTGTATGACTCACCTTACACTGTGTCATAAACAAACGCATGTCCTTGTACTATAACTACAAATAATGGAACAGAGGTAACATTTGTGTAACCCAGATTATAGTCACATAAATTGGACATAATATGTTCAGTATGTATATGTATATATATCTTGATCTTTCAGTGTTGTTATTCTACCTCAGAGAGTACCCTGAGCATGTCTGAAACTGCAGAAAGTCATATTTCTATAGCTTTGTCCTTATTTGAAATGTTTCCTAGGTTTTGAATCACACTGACCTATTCATCTCCAAAACCTGAGGAAGATGCCATGAATAGTTTTGAGAATTGTGCTATTTATTCTTCTTCAGTTGCCCTGACTTCAAAGTCAACTAATGGCTTAGATACTTCCCACAGAATGAGCGCAACTCTTAGCTAAGACCTAGGAAAATAGTGAATTCTGAGATGGGCAATATAACAGTTGAAAAGATGGCTTTGAAATAGGATACAATTCATCCAAACAGTTTTCCAGAGTGCAGCTTGCTCTCCTCATAGTACAAGCCTAGTTAAGACTTTGAAGTCTACAGTCAAAACTACAATGGTTTGAATTTGATGCAACAAGATATTCTATGAAATTGCGATAGATGGATGCATTTGCCTCATGGATACCCAATGATAGATGAACCATGCATGCTTGAGGGCTCAGAATTAGTTCAAGTGCTCTTGCAAAACCTTATCTGTCCATCCAGAGTATATCCAAATGATCTGAATTTTATCCCCAACCAAAATCCAGCCGACACTCGTGTGAGGATTGACTTTCCCATGAGATCTCCTTTCTGCTCTTTACCAGCAACATTGCATTTCCTTTCTCAAGGTCAGAGCAAATGACAGGTCCAAACTCACTGGGGAATAGACACAAAAACAAGAAAACTTGAGCAGAAGTCATTTTAAAAAAGTTTTAGAACACTAGTTGCAATCCAGTTGTGTAGAATTAAGAGCCCAAGTAAACAGTGCACTGTCGTGTAATCAATGCCTCCTATCCCCGGGGAATTCTCAGCCATGGCAACCTCAGTGAACCTGGGCTGGAAATTAACATGGAAATCACACTTGGTGCAAAGCACACTTGAAGTGGCAAAAGAGGAATGTCAGAGAGGTTAAAATCTGTCATGAAAAACACAGTCAAGTTCAAGGATTTAATCCATGAGGAACGATTCAGAGTTGGGACTAGGCATCTTGAAGAAGAAAAATACTGAGGGAAACTGAGCAAGGTGATAGTAAGAATAAACGAAATAGAACAAAGCTGGAAACATGATGCTAGGCAAGTCTAGAGAACAATCGTGGTTCAATTACCCTGAGATCAAAACCAAAGCAAAACACAGCCAACGGCCCTGAGAAACTGCCTGAGCTTCAGCTTGCTCGATTTCAGGGTCAATTACTATGGGGAAGTGCGCAATCGCCTTTCTGAACATCTTGATTGAAACAGTATTTCCTATCTTAGTTAAGAGAGTGGAACGATTTCCCAGAGTCCTCGTTGCTAATGAATTCCAACATTCTATATTAAGAACAAATGCAGTCATAGGAAAAAGCATGCTAACAGAAAATTCCACGTTTGAGGAAGTATCCTAGAGATAAATCTCCTATATGAGATTTTAAATAACTATCATTAGAAAAATTCCACACCTAGGAAAAAGTATGCTTTTCCAAATTTTCCAAACCTAAATAAAAATATTTTAGGTGCTACATGATTTTGGTCTTCTTCATCTAAAGAATATGCCTACCCACAGAGGCACATAGGCCTTAGTTATTTTATTAAATACAACTAAATATGAAATTACATAATAAAATTGGGAATTATAGTGGCATTTTCTACATAATTACTCATTTAATATCTATATCCTTTACATGTTTTAAACTCTATACCTTATCCTTGAAAATAAATGACTTTATTATCAATAATACATAGGCCAGTACTATCTTTTACTTTCAGGCCAAAACATAAGGTGTGTAATCATTTCTTTACCTCACTTATGTAAAGCAAGTTCGTCCAAACACCACCTGCTAAGAAAGAAGCATCGTCAGCTGAGAACATGGCCCTTTCATTAAACTGCTTGCTGTACAACTTGAAGCTCCACATTCAGAACCCCACAGCTATGAAAACCCAGCTGTGGCAGTGCACATGGAAACCTGGCGTGGCTCTTGGGAGATAGATGTAACAAAGGCTTTTTATCTCACTGCCTGCTCAATTGTCCCCAATTGACAGATTCTAGATTCAGGAGTACCAGACAGACAGGGAGACAGAGAGACAGACAGAGCAGCAGAGACAGAGACAGGAGCATGAGGATCCCAGAACTCCACACCTATAAAGAAACCCAGATATTTAGAGCCCACATTTATATTTTAATAAAAGATGAATCTAGCTGTTAAAAAACAAAAAGTAGAACATCAACCATACATGCACACACACACACACACATACACACATACACATACATACACATACACATACACATACATACACACATATACACACATACATACAAACATATACACACATACACACACATACACACACTCATACACACAAACTTACATATCACACATACACATACATACCACCACACACATACATACCACACAGACACACACACACATACATACCACACACACACATACACTCATACATACCACACACACATACACACACACATACACACATACATATCACACAGACACACACACATACATATCACACAGACACATATACACACATACACACATACATACCACACACACATACACACATACATATCACACAGACACATATACACACATACACCACATACATACCACACAGACACATACACATACATATACACACACACACATAAACACACACATATACACACACATACACACATAAAACACGTACATGCCACACACATACACACACATATGCACACATACATACATATACACACATACACACATACACATACACATATGCACACATACACACACACATACACACACACACATACACACTCAGACACACAGAGGGGGAATGCAAAAGCACAAATGCTGGTTGTATAAGTGTACTGCTCTTCACATAAAGAATGAAGGACAACAGAATTTGAAGGGTTTGTATTGCTTATGTAGCCCAAGATGGTAGCATATATAGAATTCCATCAGTCAGCACTTAAGGGCATGGGTATCAAGAGTTCAAAACCTGCTTAAGCTTGAATTCATACTGAACTACCTGGAAACCTGTCTCAAAGAAACTAACCCAGGAAGATAAGAGCCAACATTCTGACTGTACACTCTGCTTTCCTAATAGTCACTCTGGGGACTGTAGGGATCACTTTTTTCTGATGAATGGCTTTATCTGTGCTTAATGGAAATTTACAGTCATTCATTATCAGCTACAGCCTGCATACAATTATACTCGTCATGGAGCTAATGTAAAAACTATGAGCATTATATGATCTACTCAAGCAATTATAAACAGGGGCTCTGAATGCATAACACTTCATACATATGTTAATAACCCTTCATATATACAATAATAACCCTTCATAAACCCTTCATATATTCATTAATAGAATTCTACCTCTCGCACTAGAGAAATGGCTCAGATGCTCTTGCAGAAGGCCCAGAATCAGTTCTCAGCACTGGACCTATTAGTGGGTCTCAACCATCTATCTGTAGCTTCAGTTCCAGAAGATGGAACTCTCTTTCTTGAAGTCTGTGGGCACAAGACACTGATGCGGTGCACATAGACATATACAGGCAAAACATTTATACACACAAAAGAAATGCATCTCTTTAAATAGTGTTTAAAGATTTACATTTATTTAATAGTAAAGAAACAAAAATACATTTGTATGCTTTCAGCATGCTTCCTACTTCTACACTGTATAAATATATTTAAACAAAGAATGACATTGTATAGATATTTACACACAACAGAAGCTAGGGATTTCATTGTTTATTTGACAAATGTTTGCACAGTGTGCTGCGGAGATGGGGAATGGAGTTTTCTTTCTTCTGTTAATGCTTTTTGAGTCTCAGCTTGCTAGAGCAAATACGACCTAGAAATGTGTAACACTAAGGCTCTGATTAAATAAAATTAATATGCATTGAGGATTTTAGAGTAAGAAAAGTCCTCTACCTCTTTAGCAGTTCCTCTCCACAGTGTGGAATTTTACATTTACCTGAACCTTATATTATCACACACAGCAAGGAAACGATAGAGCTGGAATTTAAATGTAGGTCTCCATCGTCTGCTTGTCCTACACGTCTATCATGGACTACGTTTCCCTACTCTGTCACCAGGATGGCTGCAGAAGCACTCAGCATGCTCAAACTAAAATAGGGAAGTAAAATTTAATAAATTGACTGTGATGTATGAATGTGATCAGAAGAAACCAGGGAAAGATGAAGCACCCAGAAATGTAGAATAACAGAGAATTTTTGAGGTCTCATAGATCTGAAGGGTAGAAAGAAAACAAATATGAAGACAAGAAGGAGTCTCTTGTGAGTCAAGAAAACCCTTGCTCAAGGAAGAATGGAAACTGTATCCAGCATGCTCTATACTCCCAATGGAGGACATCTAAGATACTTTATAGCCCCAAGGCCATGCCTGTGTGAAGAGAGAGGGCAGATAACCTTAGACTAGGTATCCATCCAGGTTAACCCCAAAATGAAAGGTAGAGTGGAGGCAGAGGATGCCTATGTGCTAAACACTCTCAGAAAAAAACACTTAAAATGGTACTACCATAAACATCATTTTTCTTTGAGAAACTTTGAAATGTAATTGAAAATTAATTTGACCCATTTCCTAGACAAGGCACTTGTACCTCAATCAGAGAACACAGCTGTGGGTGAGAAGGAATCAAGAATGATTTGGGGGAAATGGGCTTTGAAAGGTAGAAAAAGAAATAACAATAGAGACACGGCATGGGATTGAAGAAGTTTGATTTCTTGACTTTGAAAGAACTGTCATGGCCACACAGTGGAAGACAGCTGGAGGTGAGGCCTTGAAACAATAAACGCACAGAAAAAAGTCTTTCACAGTAAAAAACACTCTGGTGTCTATTGACAGAGCTTTCTTGTTTTAAAAATAAGAGTTCAATCTCAGTTAAGATTACATTGAGCAAAAATCTGAGTTATGGTAAATAATTTTTTCCCTTTCCTTTTTCAGTCCAGTCCAGTTGTGTTTTTATGACATGGAAACTAACAGGTATCGGGAAAAGGACTGGAGAACAGGGAGAAATTATACCACAAATCAAGAGGTTACAGAACTGACTCAAGCTTCCGACCGGTTGCATATCAGACTTTGTGCTGAATGAGAAAAAGTGACCAGTCGATCAGGAAATTAACACTTCACAACAGAATGGATTTGGCCAGGCCCAGTATTTTAACCTATGACCAGATCAGTGTATTTATATTTTTACCTTGTAAGTTCACTGTTTCACTGGAAATGTCGCTACTTATGTATGCTTATACCTTTTGGGACAGTTCAGTAATTGTCTAGAATGTTCTTTCTTTACCCAAATAATGTTGAAATGATTCGTGACTCATCAGTATGTCAAATTCAGCAAACTATTGGGTTGTGTCTTCTTGGATACCCTGCTTGGCATCCTCAAATTAGTCATCATTAGCACAGATCCCTTCCTTGTTCAATTCTCCTCCTCACTGTCCCTCTTCTCCATGTATTTTCATGAATTTAATATGATCACACAACTTTCCTCCTAGCATTAAGATGTTTATGCAGCCCAAAAGGGAGGGAAGTAGTATTTCCCATGGAAATGCTGTAAATAATTCTATTTTTCATTTTGAATGATTGTGTGTTGTATGATCTATAGGTCTCCAGGGACACTCCTATTTCTATGGACATTTAAAAGAGCTGAAAATTAGTCAATTAGTTTAAAGGTTGGCATTAAACTTTATTTCTATGTTTTCTTGACTGCCTCAGCCAGAGCAGGACAGCATTCCAGATAAAGCGATCAAAGATGGATTCATACTGTGCTAAACTTCTAGGATGAGACATTGGATGTCCTTTGTGGAAGACTTCCTTGTCAATATAAGTATTCTTAAAGGAAAATTTTGTTCTATTTTCATCAGCTATCCACTGGCTTTTCATTTTTTTTCTGCATTCACTCACTCCATTGTGACACATGATAGACACATCAAAAATTGCACATTTATTCTATGGACACCACCTTATATTTGTACAGAATCCACAAATAGTTAACGCTTAGACGTTCTTAAAGTTATCTGAAGATATAAACAAATGGCCTTGGTATTATTAATAATCTAAACAGTCTCCTAAGGAAGGTAGAGGCAGCTCAGTTGTTGAGCTTTTCTGTTGTTTATGCATTTGTTTCATAAATGCTAATTGGTTCAGGGTACCACTGCAGTCTTCTGAGTATAGGATTTCACTTGAAATTAATGAATGAACAAAAGACACATAAATTTGTGACAGAATGGGGCTGTTTTTTTTTCTTTTTTTACCATGTTACAGTGTTACCAAATACTGTTTTCTCTTCCTGAATGATTGCAATATACTTCAAAATCAAAGGAGCAATAGCCATTTTGCTGTTGCTTATTTTCCAAAACTCACTGGAGCTGGGTGTTCCTGTCACCCCGACATCCAGGGCAGGATGGAAGTTGCACAATGCAAGCAGAGGAAACAAAAGAACCACAACTTAAGTTGGTCCATTTAGATTTCTCCTCTCCCATTTTTTCCTATTTGTTAATATTTCCATGACCTGGGGCTTTGTTTTGTTTTCTTCCTTTGACATTGCCACAGGTCAAGGTTGTATGGTTGCCTGAGAGAATCAGTTCGTTTGACACATCATTTATCATAATACAAGATAGTAAGTGTTACTAGGATTACCATTGTCTTTATCATTATTATTTTTCATGGAATCACATCACCAGGCAGAGCCAAAGGTCATATCTCAGAACAACAATTTTAAATGTGTAACATAAAGATTTACAAAGGAAGACATTAAACTGACAGTCAAAAAAAAAGATCTTGGGGTTGGGGATTTAGCTCAGCTGTAGAGCACTTGCCTAGCAAGCGCAAGGCCCTGGGTTCGGTCCCCAGCTCTGAAAAAAAAAAGATCTTAAAATGAACATAGTTAATGTAGATCAGTTGTAGAAAACTGGGCAAGCATATCTAACACTGAGGATTTGATGCCTAGTACTGTAAAATACAAACATACCACCCTAAACATGTGATCTCTGATCTCCACAGATGATGCTCCCTGGACTTTATGCACACATGAATCTGTATACAATAAATCTGTTCACAAATACTGCTTAATAAATTCTAATATAGATATTCAAAATGTATTTTCAATAAATATGTATAATTATTGTATCTTCATCTATTTTATATTTATTTTATTTCATACTTTAGGATAGGATAAAAGAAATACTTAATTTCAGTTAAAATTTAGAAAGAAGAATCTCTCTATATAGACCAATGTCTGTCTTTCTCATCTATCTCTATTTTCATAGGCACTTAAATTATATGTAGGATCTTACAGATGTTGCAGTATATTTAGTCGCACTGTGAATCCTGAGATTGTGTTATTTACTGAGGGTAAAAAAAACTGTTTCTAGTTGTGGTGTGTTAGCACACGCCTTTAATCTCAAACAAGGAAGGTGTTGTTATTTTGTAAAAGGAGGCAACCTGTGTGAGAGTGATGTATAATTGAGTAACACATAAAAAAGATCAGAGCAAGATTTGACAAAATAGGATATACCTAACTCTCACAAGATGAAAGAGGAAACGGAAATTACTTAGAGGAGAAGGAGGGAAGGAGGGGGGGAGGGAGAGAGAGAGAGAGAGAGAGAGAGAGAGAGAGAGAGAGAGAGAGAGAGAGAGAGAGAGAGATATGCAGTTTTATAGAGACAAATTGAAGAGTTAACAAGCTAGATACAAGTGAAGACAGAATGAGCCAGAGAATGAGAAGCCAGATGATTAGAACAGGTTACTAGAATTAGTTTGAGACGAAGCAGAAGAATTTAGTTAGAGGTCAAGAGAGAAGCCAGATTGAATCACTCAGCTTGGAGAAGAGATTGAGCCACAACAACTCAACAAGAATGGCCAACCAGAGCTCAGAAAGAAGAAAGAAGAAAAGGTGAGTGTATTTAGCAGTAAGATGCAGAGGCTGGAATCATTTCAGGCTTAGAGAAAATTATCTAGAGCTTTGTGGCTTCCAGGACTAGGCCTAGGTTAGCAGACAGGACAGAGGCAGTTGAGAGACTTGGATTGCCAGACTCCAGGTCATATCCTGGTGATATCCCCATCCACTTAATGGGTTCATCTAGATGTGCCTCTTGTTTCATTGTCCCCACAACCTTAAAGTTACACATTCCCTCTTGGCAATGCGGAACACCTGCGTTCTTGCTGCCTCTTTGGGATCAGAGAAGGCCTGACTACTTCTGAGACTGAATTCTTATCAGAACTCTCTCTGTGCTGTTAGTTGTATGTTTATGACATTAATGACTCTTCCCATAAATCTTTTAACCGAAACAACAACCTATCTTAGTGTCTTCCTTGATCCCCAAACCTGAAATTTTTAATGTGGTAAGATTAGAAGACAGCTCAATCTATTGAAGCCTATGGAGGAATAGACATACATACTTGTATCCATCCATCCATCCATCCATCCATCCATCCATCCATACATACATACATACATACATACATGCATACATACACTCATACATACCTATACACATATACACATATTTATATACACGTATACACACATACACACATGCACACATGCACACATATACATAAAGAGACAGTCTTTATAAGGAGTAGTCCTTTGGCCAGGTGATTCCCTGGCTCTGCTGGATTAACTCTTAGGAGAGGAGGAAAATATTCCACTCTTTGGACCAGGTAATCTTTTAATGTATTTGTAAGTTTTCATAGAAGTATATTGCAGGGCTAGCATCTTTTGTTTGATTTTTGGGAAAAAAACCCTCAAGTTCTTAAGTACCAAAGAAAATGAATTGGTACAGTGAGAATGTTTTTATTATTGTCTCTAACATCACCCCCTACACCCCAACACCTAGCAGTCAGACTTGGCTTTCTCGGTTCTGAGTTTCTCCGAGTCTAATTATAATAGGCAGGAGGTAAGATAAAGAGGCAGGAAGACAGACATGGCACATGACTTCCTTGGGAAAGAGTTAAAAATCTCCTCCAACGTTTATTCTACTCAATGAATACAGCAATACAATTATTCCTAATGATGCATCACTATCCCCACAGATCAGCACATCACTCAACCCTCAGCAGAGAAGCTTCTTCTTGAAGAATATGGGGATTACCACAGAGAGGCACAGCTGGACAGTGTTCTTCAGAATGAGAGACTTTGGAATACTCAGCCTTAAATAGGATGTCTGTGTTACACCCATCCTACCAAGGCTCAGGAATATATGTGTCAGAGGCGACCTGGAAGATTTTAATAACCAGAGGTGGACAAGTGAGAATGACTAAGATCAAAAACTCAGGTGACAGCAGATGCTGGCGAGGATGCGGAGAAAGAGGAACACTCCTCCATTGTTGGTGGGATTGCAGACTGGTACAACCATTCTGGAAATCAGTCTGGAGGTTCCTCAGAAAATTGGACATTGAACTGCCTGAGGATCCAGCTATACCTCTCTTGGGCATATACCCAAAAGATGCCCCAACGTATAAAAAAGACACGTGCTCCACTATGTTCATCGCAGCCTTATTTATAATAGCCAGAAGTGGAAAGAACCCAGATGCCCTTCAACAGAGGAATGGATACAGAAAATGTGGTACATCTACACAATGGAATATTACTCAGCTATCAAAAACAACGACTTTATGAAATTCGTAGGCAAATGGTCGGAACTGGAAAATATCATCCTGAGTGAGGTAACCCAATCACAGAAAAACACACATGGTATGCACTCATTGATAAGTGGCTATTAGCCCAAATGCTTGAATTACCCTAGATGCCTAGAACAAATGAAACTCAAGACGGATGATCAAAATGTGAATGCTTCACTCCTTCTTTAAAAGGGGAACAAGAATACCCTTGGCAGGGAAGGGAGAGGCAAAGGTTAAAACAGACACAGAAGGAACACCCATTCAGAGCCTGCCCCACATGTGGCCCATGCATATACAGTCATCCAATTAGACAAGATGGATGAAGCAAAGAAGTGCAGGCTAAGAGGAGCCGGATGTAGATCTCTCCTGAGAGACACAGCCAGAATACAGCAAACACAGAGGCGTATGCCAGCAGCAAACCACTGAATTGAGAATAGGACCCCCGTTGAAGGAATCAGAGAAAGAACTGGAAGAGCGTGAAGGGGCTCGAGACCCGATAGGTACAACAATGCCAAGCAACCAGAGCTTCCAGGGACTAAGCCACTACCTAAAGACTATACATGGACTGACCCTGGACTCTGACCTCCTAGGTAGCAATGAATATCCTAGTAAGAGCACCAGTGGAAGGGGAAGCCCTGGGTCCTGTTAAGACTGAACCCCCAGTGAACTAGACTGGTGGGGGGAGGGCGGCAATGGGGGGAGGGTGGGGAGGGGAACACCCATAAGGAAGGGGAGGGGGGAGGGAGATGTTTGCCTGGAAACCAGGAAAGGGAATAACACTCGAAATGTATATAAGAAATACTCAAGTTAATAAAAAAAATTTAGTTTGTTCCATGGGAGTCTCACTAGAGAAACAAACTTAAGGGCAGGCTGTGTGCCCAGCAGTAGATGCCAACACGAAAGGAACTCAATGACACCTTTGGTGAATCTTTGTCTCATAATATCATGTCAGAACGTTTTTAAACCTTATTTTTATTTTATTTAATTAATATTTTTCTCTCTCCTTTTAACCTACAGGTCCTTTGTGTATAAATGATAGCTTCAAGTTTATTCAAGTTTAGTGTTTTTATGGGATTCTTGAGTGTAGGAATGAGTGGGTCTCTGTATCCATATCTGTTTTTTGTGCTGTTTCCTTTCTGTTTTGTCCTTTTCTAATGTGTGAAGATATTTTATCTCATTATTTATTATTTTACTATTGTCCTTTAAAAGCCCATTGGTTTTCTAATGATAGGTGGTAGCTCCAGATGGGAAAGGAGGTAGGAAGAAACTGGGAGAAGTAGAGGAGGGAACCGTAATCAGAATATATTATGTGAGAAAAATCTACTTCAAGTAGAGGGGGGAAGGAGCCAGAGGTGGTTGATGATTTTAAAGAAAGATCATTTTCCAGATACAAGAGGACCGATACACATATGAACTCACAGAGACTGTGAGAGCACAAGACATGTACAAGCTAAAGCAAAACTAATTCCCAGCATAAAGAAGGGAAAGGACGCAAAGTCTCACCCTGAGCCAAGGAGCTACTTCCAAATGGGGTGACACTGTGTATATTGACCCCAATATAGCAAATGGCCAATGCTCAGGAGTCGTAACTAACCCAACAGAAACTCCTATGTTTTCTAGTTTCTTTTCTTTTGTGTCTGATGTTCTTTGTTTGTTTTAACAGAAAGGAAGAACCTGAAATTCAATGGATAGGAAATTAAGAACCATAAGGGTGGAGATTTGGGATAGAAAAGAATATGATCAAAGTATGCTATATGAAATTCTCAAAGTACAATATCATGCTATACTGTAAGGAGAGGTTTTTTAAAGTAGAGGCACAGTTTTGAAAAAGACTGTCTCGGACAAAACATCTTTACCATAGTTACCCTATCACAGTATTCAATAAGTGTGTATGATGTTTCTCTCAATAATAACAACTTGTTAAAAGGCTGACTAACCAATCTGAAAGCTAAGCAGGGAGGAAGGGGTCACTTGTCACTGCCTCCTCTCCTGCCAAGCCACCCAAAATATTATGCTCTTGCTGTTTTGTTTAACTTGGGCCAAGTTCACTTTGTAGAGTAACAGGGAGGGAGCCTGTTCTCATTAAGGGGAAACTTCAAAAACCCTCTGGCTTTGGGGCTTTCTTGTGTTATTCCACCTCAAACCAGAAGGTATGAAAGATGGGAAGATTAGAGAAGGTTTCGCCTTGGCTGTTCTTTTACTGAATGGCTCCACAAATGCCAATTGAAATAATTATCAAGCCATTATGATGATTTGCATTAAAAATGGTAACTTAAGCAAGCCTTGCCTGTATGTGAAGGGCAGCTGGGGGAGTAGCATGTAATATTATAAAAGAACCATTGAAGCCATAGCAGCTACTTGGCTTCCTGATGATTACCACACAGCAGTTCACAAAAAGGTTATTCTTCCAGCTCTATTTATACTCACAGTGGTTACTGCTTGTGCACCAAGCACACCCATTCCAAGTACTGATTCCTGCCTCTGCCCAAATGAGCTTCTGGAGGCGATGATGCAATGCCCCCACCCAGGCAGAGCAAGAGAAGGCTTCTTAAGAACACTTCCTCTGAAAGGACCCTGAAGCTAACAGCAGTTCTGGTTACCAGTGTGTTTCTGTTATAAATTTCTTTTTCATGTATGTATGTATGTATGTATGTATGTATGTATGTATGTATTATAGAGAGCTAATTTCCAAAATATATAAAAGACTCAAAAAGCTAACTTCCAAAAAACCAAACAACCCAATCAAAAAATGATGTATGGAACTAGACAGATAATTCACAGCAGAAGAATCTGGAAAGGCTGAAAAGCACTTAAAGAAATATTCCAAGTCCTTAGTGGTCAGGGAAATGCAAATCTGAATGACCCCGAAATCGCACCTTACATCAAACAAAATGGCTAAAATAAAAAAACTCAGATGAGAACACATGTTGACAAAGGTGTGGAAAAAGAGGAACACTCTTCCATTGCTGATGGGATTACAAACTGGTACCATCATTCTGGAAATCAATCTGGAGGTCCCTCAGAAAATTGGAAATAGACATACCTAAAGACTCAGAGATACCATTCTTGGGAACATATCCAAAAGGTGTCCCACCATGTCACAGGGTCACATGTCCCCCTATGCTCATAGCAGCCTTATTTGTGATAGCAGGAATCTGGAAACAACCCATATATCCCCCATCCTCTTGGAGACAGGGGAAGAGGATTCAGATGAGGAAGTGTCAGAGGGGGACCAGGATCGGAATAACAACAGATCTGTGAAAAAATAAGGACTAAAAAAATAAAATAAAATAAAATAAAATGAAATGAAGTACAAAAAACAAAACAAAACAAAACAACAACAACAACAACAAAACCACAGGCAGCGTCCTACAGGATACAGATGTAGAAAAAGACTTTCCATCTCTTCTAAGACTCAATCAATCTCTCAGTTGTGAGAGTCTATTAAAGAAAACAAAGTTTCATAGTTCTAATATACAATGGCACGTAATAAACAGTCTCATTCTGGTTGTAAAATATGGGGGGAGTATAAATCAAAAGCAAGACCAAATTTCAGAACAAATACCAAGTCCTGCTGCATATCTCCTATCTGGGGCTCAAGACAGAATTTCCTGCATCTAGAGAACTTGAGTAGTGCCCCCTATCATCTATGCTACCTGTAGTATGTGTAGCTGTTCTATTAGTAGGTCTCCACTTGACTTCACATCTTCCTCAGCAGATGTCCCATGGTACTGGCATCTCTAATATCTATTACAACTGAAGCTTTTCCTCTACAACTTCATGTAGTGCCTTCTCATGTCCTCATTGCAAATATCACTTTGCCATAGTATCTGACAAACTCATAGTGGCTTTCTAGAATGAAGATTGAATGATATCCCCCATTCTTCCTTATTTAGAATTACAAAATAAATGCTACATGGCAAATAGTGCCACAAGATAGAATTTGTTCCGATTGAATCACGGTTATATCAGCTCATGTGCGCCGACTTTGAGGAAATAATTCCCATGCTGGTACTTTCAAGGAGCAAGGAGTAACTTCAGCATTCCCAATTTTAGTCTTTCTCCTTTCAAATGGTTTGCATTTTCACAAGATAAAGCCTTTGGCAGGGAGAGCTTGTATTCAGGACACTGTCCCTGCTTTACCAGTGAAAAGCATTGTGATCTCATTGATGGAGCTAATATGTCTAACAGTTATAACTGTTTTCAAACCTGCCTTGTCAGCAAGGTTTAATTGTCTTATGTTCTTCTGCTTGCCTGACTTCACATTTTTAATCTTTTGGAGAGAGCCTTTGTTCTTTCTCCATTTTCATTGTAGACATGGATGATGAGTATAGTTACAGGAGTCATTCCCTTGCCTGAATTTTTCCTGTCATTGAAATGTCCTTTGCTAAGCTAAAAGCCTATTACTACACATGTGCTCATGTGAAAAATGTAGCCAGATATTTTGCCAGAATAGCATACCAATGACTTCCAACTCAGTTCCAGACAAGGTCCTCATTCCACTATGAACCCACACAAGCCAGGACTTTATTGCCTATACTCGAAGTTTCATCCAGTTTTCTGTCCCCCAAAAGATGTGCCATGTCCACACCCTTCAAAGGCTGAAAAGTGTAGTCTCATTAGATTTCAGAATTCCAAGAAAAACACATGTGAAGATTGGTGGCCTTCTCTAGAGAAAAGGTAAATCGAATCAGTAACTTGCTTTTCAGATGGTGTGACTTAATTTTCGTGTCAAATTGTAATCCAGCCCAGGCTTTCAATTTGTAGTTTTATTTACTAATTAGACAAAAGTTAAAAGCATAAATCCCTTTTTGTGGAAGAGCCTTAAAAAAATCACAGAACCACTGAGCGTTCTCTCTGCTGGGCATTGCACAACATACCCCATTAGCATTGCATATCCCCAGGGAAAGAGACATAAACTCATTTCAGATTCTGTGAAGCAATTTTTAAAAGTATCACATCCATGAAAAAATGCCATTTATTTTTCTCTCTATTTACAATATGCAAAGAATGCTTACTGTATAATTTAAGGTTGTATCCTAGTAATACGTAAAAGTCCAACGAGACTAAGTATATTCAAAAGACGAGTCCCAGCCTCCTGCCAGGCAGCTCCACTGTACTCTGAGTTCTTTGGGCTTAAACATAAACTCAGCCAAAATGGCATTTTGTTAACTGGTAGGATCTTGCCTAATGTATAGAATTTCTGCTTTCCCTACTAATTTAGTACAGGGAAAGACCCAGAACACACAGAAGTTCTCAGCAAAAGGTAGGTAATATTTTAATAATCTTACATCCTCAAATATTTGGGGATAAATAAATAAAAATTCAGTGGATTTTGGAGGGGAAATTTTTATCCATTGCATTCCATGAAAAACTTATTTTAAAATGGTTTGGAAATAGTTGTTTCTGCATCCCCACACCCATAAATAAAATACATAGATATCAAATAGAGCTGAGAACTGTGAAACTGAACTGAAACTAAATGGGATTCTTGACCATAAGATTTTCAGACTCTGTTCTGATAGTGAACAATGTGAAATTCCTAGAGGGAAATGTAATTTTTTACCATATTTATACATTTAACATAAGACACATAACTTCTCATAGAATGAGCTGTGTGAGATGCTGATGAGAACCAGCTAATGGAAGAGAAGAGTGCTCTCTCTCAGCAGATAAACATCATATCTTTACACCCCACATATCCAATGAGATGAAAACCTGGAATTTTGAAACAGGATCCCCGCTGGGTGAGGTTACCAAAAATGGACAATTGATGTTGGATTTTAAGTCGAGGCATCTATGTAATCTGAGGCTTTTATCTGGGAAAAATGGTAGAATTTATAGCAATTGGTTGCCTACTTTTTTTTTTTTTTTTTTTTTTTTTTTTACAGAAAGCTCACTTTTTAGGTTTCCCGAGTTTGATTTTTTTGTTCCTCCCTTTATTGTAAGAAAAATAAGCAACAAGAGAGTTAGGACAATGACTGCTTTATGAATGCATTCAAAGTTCTAGTTACTCATTAATTCAAACTAGGAATTCTTGACAGCTACATTAAAATATTAAAAAAAAATAAGAAACAAAGCAATGAATTTCCTAGAAAAATGTTGTTTTTATGTTCATTATTAAACTAAATTAAGAAAACACACAATCTGAGATTAGCCAAACTATTAGGGTTATTTTTTTCTTTTCTGTTTTCCATAACTAATAGTCTAATTTTTTGTATTATATGTGTGCATGTGGGAGTGACAGTACAAACTGAATTTTGAAACACTACTTTTCACTTACGCAATCCAATTACAAACCCCAATGCTTGCAGGGATCTCTCATAGACTATAAATATGGCTGAAGTCTCCAGTCTTGGCTGCCATCATAGTTTTTGTCACAAAAGCCTCTGAGGATTTCCTATTGTAAATCTAAGAGCACCCATGTGGCTTGAACTGACCAGTTAGTAATCAAGAAGCACAAATGTCAGATAGTCTCTCTCTGTCCTCGGATTAAGAATATGTGTGGGTTGGTCTCATCTAGGAGCAAAGAGGCTTGAGAGGCAGAATGAGGACCACCTGGTGGTCAGTAGTTTGTTAACCAAGGGCAGCCAGCACGGGCACATGCACGGCAGCTTTCTTACTATAAATGTTACATGCCACTGAGTGAGGCTCTGAGTTCTTAGTCCTCATCACTTCCAAGACCATAGGTAATTGAAACAAGATCTTTAGAGTAACTCTTAGAAACCTCTTTTACACAAACTCAATTTACATAACAAATTCTTCTAGAGGCCCAAAATCATCTTTGGACGTTCTGTCTAAACAGCCTTGTAGCCCTCAAGAAATGACGACTAGTTTTACTCCTCTTTTGCTTATCGATATTTGAGTGATATTCAATATATATATGTATATATGTATATATGTGTGTGTATTTATTTATACATTAATTTTTATTATGATAAGCCCTTTTTAACTATTATTTAAATACATTTAATAAAATAATCTGATAATAAGAACAAAGGCAGTTTTAGCAACCCAGTTTAGGTGTCCAGTATGTGAAATCAGTTATAGCACTGACCCCAATTCATGGGTTCCTTTCCACTTATTGTTTAGGTATAAGTGATTTCTTGGGATCCAAAAACAAAGAGAAAAATGGGTGTAAAAATAAAGGCAACATTCCAGATATGAACAACTGAAGTTTTAAATCGTACATCTCTGAGTATCACAATGAAATCACTCATTCTCTTCCATCCAAAGTTGTTTCTTTATCTAGTAGATGGGTCCTGCCTACTGGTCAGTTAGAAGCCATTTAAGTTATCACATCAACTTCTACAGTACAATACAATACTTGTGTTTAATGACCCTTTATACCATAACCGTATGGAAGCACATAACTGTATGGAACCGTATGTCACATGCCCGTGGTGGTGGTGACACAATCTGGTGTCATCTGGGAAGAGGGAAACTCAATTGAGAAAATACCCACATCAGATTGGTCTGTGGGGTATTGTATTGAAGCAGGCGGGGATCAGCATCCTGATGCAGTACCACATCTGGGCAGGTAGTGCAGGCTTGCATAAGAAAGCAGCCTGAACAAGCCATTAGGGAACAGGCTGGGAAGCAGTTCTCATCTGTGGAGTCTTTGTTTGCTACTTCCTCCAGGTTGCTGCCTTGAGTTTCTGCTTCAGCTTCTCTCAATGAACTGTGACCAGGATATCAAAGCTAAACAACACTTTCTTCCTCCAGTTGCAACTAGTCATTGTTTTTGTCCCAGAAATAGACATTAGAGCAACAACCCTATGACCCAGGTCTTACTTAAACTCACTATATATGATTTTATCATCTCATGTAAATACAGGGTAAATGAACACAGAAAAACAAACGAGAGAAGTAGCATCCTACCCTGCCCTTTCCCTTTTTTGTTGTTAATTTCTTTCTGAGCTTCCCTTATAAATAAGCTTTGCCACAGTTAACAAGACAACAACACACTGAGGATCCTGGGAAGCATCCTCTCGCATTAATGAGGGACTGGTCCAGATCCATCCAATCATTTTATTAACAGGCCTATATTTATACCATGTCAGCACAATTTGATATTTCCTGCTTAGTTCCGCGCTCCTCTTCACAGATAGCCAGAGTTTTCAAGTTCCCATTTCACCAGTCAGCTAAATTCCAAGGTTTTCATTTTATGAGCTTTTTTTCCCTTTACATAAGTCAGATTGTGAATTTAAGGTATATTGCTGTGTATGTTCTTTTATTTTTAAAATATAGCTTAGTCATTTATATTAGAACTTCTAAATGCACCTCATTCCTTTGAACGTCTGAGCAGTACGTTGTAGTTGAAATCTACCATTTGTTCATCTGTCCCTCTTGTTGAAAGGGTCCTAAGGACAGTTAGAGAGCCGATGATTGCAGGAAAGTATGTGTGCTACTGTTAAGCCCTTGTGGTTGTGCTCCATTCTGGTCATTGCCTTGGTTCCTAGGCTTTGTAACCAGGTGGAACTATTGGAGGTCCATTCCAAAGTCCTTTGGAAGTTTGTTTGCATGTGCCTTCTAGAAAGGGTTTATACACAGATTGATAGGTCAAATTTTAAATTTTGATCATGGGAACACATTAGTAAAACTTCAAATGTTTTAAAGCATGACCACAATACCTGTCAGTGTCCACTACTGACCATACGTGATCCAGTTTGCTCAGTACCCTGCTGAGTTTGTCTCCCAGAAGACGCAGCAGAGGATAGATAGCAGAGGATAGAGGTCTTTATGAAGCCTTCTTCTCAGGAAAGTCTGTAGTAGCTTAAGAGAGGGCAAAAGAGATGTTTTTCCAATATAAGAGCCATTCTTTAGTCACTGTGATACTTGGTTTAGAAGCAGGCCCCTGTTTGGAAACCCAGTTAGTCCTGGCAGGATATCCCTCTGAAGTGGTTGCTAACATAATGTGATATTCACAGGGATAGAGTGAGTTCTACCTTTCCATGCAGGATTACGAATGTTGGTAAATAGATTTCTCTGATAAATTCCTTCCAGAGATTTTGCCAATTTTGGAGTTTTTCCTAATAAAGACTAGTTTGTTGTAAGCAATTTTGTTTCCTCTATATTAAAAGCAGAGCTAAACCTTCTATATTTTACTATGGCCATGCTATATGTATTTTTGGAAATTGCTTATGGAAAAGTTCTCTGTGTTTGACAACCAGTTATGGAATGGATGAAACAAAGGACTTGAACATTGTTTTTCAATGCAATAATATTAAGTATCTTTTGATGATCACTCTGCCAACACACAGTCATCAGTGGTATCTGATGATTTCTGTATCTGCAGATGATGGCTGGCAACACCCAAGACAAAAATGACCAACTTTCAGTGGAGTGAGTAGCTTGTACACACTTGTTGGTTATCTCTACTTACTCTCTTAGAAGGCACTTCAAAATAACTTGACATCTTATTTTTAATTATTATTACTTGGGAGAAGTTTTAGAAGTGAATCCAGGACCTTGTGCACAATAAACAAGCATTATTTTATGGATATGTATACTTCTAGCTTTATTTTGCCAGTTTTGTGATTGAACACTCAATGGAGATCTTCAACAAAACTTAATAAGCCATGCCGAGTTTATCAGAAAGTCAGGATTGTCTAAGTGTTTTTTTTTATTTCTTCTATAACTAGAACTATATCAAAGTTTATGCTTTAAAATAACACTTCTATATCTTTTCTTTAAAGGCCATTGGACACCTCTTTGGTGTTACTCAGTAAGTGTCCTAAGTTCCAGCACATTATGACAGTGATAAAATTGCTGTGTTTGCGAGTGTGGGAGCCCGTGCTTTTCTGTAACAGTGCCTGAGGAGCCCCCTTCGGATTCTTCATGTTTGTTTCACGTTTTCTGAGACCCTACATTGTTTATTCTAAGAAAACGCACAAACACCATAAATTAACAAAGCAAAGAACATTTCCTGCTTGTAAGGGAAGTAGTTTTAAAAGACATTTGGGACATCAATAGTTCTTGCGAAACGTTTTGATGATCTAAGTGCAAATGTCTCAGAAGCATATGGACTGCATTTCCCAGGAAGGACTCGGGCTTCAAAATTAAGAGGAAAAAAATTAACCATACTGGGTTTTGTTTTTGGTAAATAGTTCAAGACAAATGACAAGTTCCAGTTATGGCCAATTTAGCCCTTAATAAACGGTTGTGTAAGCCATTTTATAAGCTCTCCTATCAGTTCCTCCTATACTAGACCCCAGAACCCCACGGTTCTGTAAACCTGGACTTGTGAAGACATACTAAATATGCCTTAATAATGCAGGAAATGGCAGTCAAAGTCAACAAATATAGCTTATTGTAAGGTTTAGTATTGTCCTACAGGGACTATTTCACACCCTATGCCCACAGCTGAACCTCCTTCTTTCTTGGCTGGAATAAAAGGTTCCTGGCTGACGATTTGGCAATATGGTACATACCATATTGTGACTGTTTGAAATAGTTACAAATGATCCAAATTAACTTTGTCTACCTATGTAGGAATCCACATCTGCTAAAGTTCATCTATCTAGCCCCACACCTAGGTCACTCTCCTAGACACTCTTTATACTTGAGAAGGCAACAAACTCTTCCAAGCAATTAAATAGAACTCTGAGTGCAGATACCAAAGTAAACATCTCTTCTGTTAGCAGAGACTGGTCTACCAGGATTTGGGAGATCTCAAGATAAAATCTACACTGGGCTTAGTGTTCCCAAAACAATTCCCTGAAGTAACACAGTGTATAGAGCTGGCACTATAAAATAGACAACATTGTACCAAATATTATGGGTCTTTAAAGGGTTATAAGAGTGAGAGTAAGGGCTGGAATCGAGGCACATGGTGATGAGTTTGTTTAACATGTACAGGACCTTGAGTTTCATCCCCAACACTCCACCTTCTCTCTCTCTCTCTCTCTCTCTCTCTCTCTCTCTCTCTCTCTCTCTGTGCCTGCTGCATGCAGACCAGACTGGAAAGTTCTCCGCTGCCACTCTAGTATCAAGCCTGTCTACCTTTCTTATAAATTGCCTTGGAACTGTTGTCAACAATAGAACAGTACCTCATACACATTGATTACAGATAGCAAGTTGTCATCAAATCAGGTACTCAAACCATCCAGTCAAAAATGCCT
Organism: Rattus norvegicus; assembly: GCF_021556685.1. NCBI lineage: Eukaryota > Metazoa > Chordata > Mammalia > Rodentia > Muridae > Rattus > Rattus norvegicus. The sequence continues at coordinate 121,249,841 of NC_141536.1, forward strand.
GGAAAAGCCCCTTTAAGGCTACTAGCTTGTTTGCAATGGAGCTTTCTATTGAACATAGCGTCCTTTCAGTGAGGCTTCTCAGTAGAAGAACAAATAACAATACATAGAGACAACACCGTCAAATTGGACACTCAAACAACCACTAAAAACCAATGTGGAAGTTGAGAAAATCAGTTCCTACCAGAGCTTTTCTCCCCATGCTGAGTCCCCCATGGTTGAACTTGTGGCTTCTCTTTTGCATTGCAGGAAATGTTATTCTAGTGGGATAAACAATACTAGCGTCTCTTAGAAATTGTTCACCTTCCAGCTGTTTTAGGGGCATGATGTTTTTACTCCTGGGTCACTTTGTCCTTACTCTCAGCATTAGGGGACAGCCCATCCCTAGCCCAGGGGATTTGGAGGCTACTTTGAGAAAGACATGTCTGTGTCTGAAATAAGGGAGCCTAATCCTGCTGAGAGGACCAGCTTCTCAATGAGCTCAAACAGCACAAGACAATTTACCAAAATAAGGTACAGTACATACATACACACTTGCATGTGCAAACACCCCCCCACACACACACGAGGACAGATATGTCACTCAAAAGTTAGAGTTCACCAATGTGACGGAGATCTCTATTTGATGTGTCTTAGTACAAGGTAACTACATACAGACAGCCAGTTAGACCAGCACTGTTTATTGACGATGTTTTCTTTTTTCCGTTGTATATTTTTGGCTTCTTTGTCAAAGATCAAGTGTGTGTAAGTGTGTGGTTTGATTTCTGTATCTTCAATTCTATTCCATTGATCAATCTCGCTGTCTCTGTACCAATACCACGCAGTTGTTCTCACTATTGCTCTGTAGTGGAGTTTCAGGTCATGGATGGTGATTTCCCTAGTCGTTCTTTTATTGTTAAGAATTATTTCTACTATTCTGTTTTTCTTCCTTTCCAAATACATTTGACACTTGCTCTTTCCATGTCTTTGAAGAATTGTATTGGGATTTTGATGGGGATTGCATTGAATGTGTAGATTGCCTTTGGTAGGATGGCCATTTATACTAGGTCAATTGTGTCAATCCACGAGCATGGGAGATCTCTCCATTTTCTGAGATCTTCTTTGATTTCTTTTTTGAGAGACTTGAAGTTATTGTCATATAGATCTTTCACTTGTTTGGTTAGAGTTACCCCAAGATATTTTATATTATTTGTGGCTGTTGTGAAGGGAGGTGTTTCCCTAATTTCTTTCTCAGCCTGTTTATCATTTGTATAAAGGAAGGATTTATTTGAGTTAATTTTACATCCGGCAACATTGCTGAAGTTGTTTATCAGCTGGAAAAGTTCTCTGGTAGAATTTTTTGGATTGTTTATGTATACTATCATATCATCTGCAAATAGTGATAACTTTATTTCTTCTTTGCCAATTTATATTCCCTTGATCTCTTTTTGTTGTCTTATTGTCCTAGCTAGCACTTTGAGTACTATTTTGAATATATATGGGGAGAGTGTATATGTAGAAAAATGAAAATAGATCCATATTTGTCACCTTGCACAAAGCTCAAGTCCAAGTGGATCAAAAACCTCAACATAAACATATTAGACACTGTGTCTAATAGAAGACAAAGTGAGAAAAAGCCTTGAACTCATTGATACAGGCAGAAATTTCCTAAACAGAACTCCAATTGATCACACTCTAAGATCAAGAATTTATAAATGGGACCTCATGAAACTGGAAAGTGTCTGTAAGGCAAAGGACATAGTCAATAAGACAAATTGGTAAACTACAGATTGAAAAATCTTCACTAACCCCACATCCAGTAGAGGCCTAATATCCAAAATATTTAAAGAACTCAAGGAGCTAACCACCAAAGAAACCAAACAACCCAATCAAAAAATAGGGTATAGAACTACACCAAGAATTCACAACAGAGGAATCTTGAATGGCTGAGAAGCACCTAAAGAAATATTCAAAGTCCTTAGAGATTAGAGAAATGCAAATCAAATAGAACCCTGAGATTTCACCTTATACCAATGAGAATGGTTAAGATCAAAACTTCAGGTGACAACACATGTTGTCAAGGATGTGGAGAAAGAGCAAGACTCCTCCATTGCTGGTAGGATTGCAAACTTGTACAACCACTCTTGAAATTAATCTGGAGGTTCCTCAGAAAATTGGAAATAGATCCACCTAAATGGCCAGCAATGCCACTCTTGGGAATATACTCCAAAGATGCCTGACCATGATACAGAGACACGTGTTCCACTATGTTCATAGCGGCCTTATTTGTGATAATCAGAAGCTGGAACAACCCAGATGTCCCACTACATAAGAATGAATACAGAAAATGTTCTTTATTTATACAATGGAATATTATTCTGCTATTAAGAACGGAGGCATCCTGAGTTTTGCATGCAAATGGATGGAACTAGAAAATTTCATCCTGAGTGAGGTAATTAAGACCCTAAAGAACATGCATAGCATGTACTCACTAATAAGTGGACATTAGCCAAAAGAAATAAAGAAAGAAACCTCAAGTACAGAATAAATACTAGAATTTCAAGATACAGACCACAGAACTCAAAAGGTCAGCAAGTTGAAGGACCCAAGTAAGGAAGCCTCAGTCCCACTTGGGAGGGAGACCAAAAGCAACCACATGGGGGTAGGGGGTGGGAAAAGAGGCACAGGTGGGGGGATAGAGGAACATGATCTGGTATTCTGTAGCAAAATAGGACTGAAGCCCTGAGAGCCAGCAGAAAGAATGGAAACACGTCACCTCAGGAGGAAGGAGGTTGAAATGACACTCCAGAATGTACCAGAGATGTGGGAGGTGAAAGATGCTCAGGACTCAAACGGGGTTGGGGCCTTAGATGAAATTCCCTACAGTGGGGAAAGGAAACTTGTTGAGTCCACCTCCAGCAGAAAGACAGGGCATCAAGTGAGGGATGGGGTTGCTATTTCACAGTCAAAACTCTGACCCATAATTCTTCCTGTCTGAAAGAAGTGCAGGGATGGAAATGAAGAAGATCCTGAGGAAAAGAGGGTCCAGCAACAGGCCCAAAGTGGGGTCCAGCTCAAGGGAAGGCCCAAGGCCTGACACTATTATTAAAGCCATGGAACACTTACAAAAAGGGACCTCTCATGACTGTCCTCCAAAAGACCCATCAAGGAGCTAAAAGAGTCAGATGCAAATATGTAACACCCAACCAATGAAGAGAAGCTGCTGACTCCTGTGGTTGAATTAGGGGAAAGCTAGAGGAAGCTGAGGAGGAGAGCAACTCTGTAGGAGGATCAGCAGTCTCAATTAACCTGGACCCCTGAGATCTCTCAGACACTGGATCACCAACTATGCAGCATCCACCAGCTGAGATGAGGCCCCCCAAACATATACAGCAGAGGACTGACAGGTCTGAGTTCAGTCAGGGAAGCTGCACCTAATCCTCAAGAGACTGGAAGCCCAAGGGAGTTTAAAGTTCTGGTGGGGTGGGTGGGATGGAGACATCCTGGTGGAGACAGGGGGCAGGGAGGAGGTATGAGATGTGGAACACTTGGAGGATGGACTGGGAGGGAAGTAAAATCTGGAGTGCAAAAATAAATAAATAAATAAATGTAGAGGACAACTCCTAGTATTGAGTAGTTCTTTAGAAAGTGTAAACTTCTCTATAGTTGAGATTTCTTCAAAATATTCTTTATAAATGATGCTTTCTAAAAACTTGAACTACTAATCAGTTTATAATATTTTTTCACCTCAAACTTTCTATCTATGACATTTCCATCTTACATTTCCACTGTTGGAAAAAGACACCATGACAAGGCACCTCTTATAAAAGACAATATTTAATTGGGGCTGGCTTACACGTTCTGAGGTACAGTCCATTATTATCGTGGGAGGAAGCATGGCAGCATCCAGTCAGTCATGTCACTGGAGGAGCTGGGAATTCTACATCTTGTTTGGAAGTCAATCTGGAGAAGTCTGTCTTCTAGGCAGCTAGAAGAAGGGTCACAAAGCCCACCCCCAAATCACACACTTCCTCCAACAAGGCCACACCTTCTAGTAGTGCCACTCCCTTGACCAAGCATATTCAAACCACCACAATTACTTTGACAAAATATTTGCCAGAACAACCTAAAGAGTGATCCATTTGATTCATTTTTTTCAATGAGCTGCTGTTGGAGGGTAGGATAATCAGAGCAGTTTCTATTACTGTAGTCTAAGGAGGAAGAGACAGGGAAATACTGAATACCAACATTCTGCTGGATTTCTTCTTTTGCTGTTTTTAGTCATTTTATATCCACATCTTATTGGACAGTGACACTCACATTCAGGGTGGGTCATCTCTTCTCCATTGATTCTTTCCAGAAAACACTCACAGGTGCTCCTGTAGGTGTGTTTCATCTGTTCAAGTGATTTTAAGTCCAATGAAGTTGATAATGAAGAGCAACCTTCACAGTATCCACACAGCATTCAAAACACAATGTTTGTGTATTACACGTCACTTCTTCAGCACCCTGTCTTTCTCATCAAACTATCTTCTTCCTCTGAGACCAATTAAAGAGAATAAAGGTGAAAGAATTTAAGACGAGAGGCTCAAGCTTATGTCTTGACTTTCATAACATTAGCATGCTTCAACCGACAAATAAGCTGAGGAGACCTATGGGGAGATAACTACCACGAAAGACATTTCAAAAATGTCATGTAGGGAGTCTCTAAAATATATACACAACTGACAGGTAATTTTTTCTATAGAATCAATACACCATAGGGCAACAATGCACCCATTAAATACTGCAGACTAACAAATAAGTGCCAAGTGCCAGGAATAGGACTACAAGTATATAAAATATATTCATTAAAGTTTGAAAGGATATTTAGAGTTAATTTCTTAAAGATTACCTTTGAAGGAAGAATACAGTATCTCAAAACATTTTGACTCTCAAATATTCATCCTGATGATCTTGATCAGATATGGAAGATGCATATATTTATATGCTTTGTATACTCAGGTATGCATACACTCAGATAGTGTGTGTGTGTGTGTGTGTGTGTGTGTGTGAGAGAGAGAGAGAGAGATAGAGAGAGAGACAGAGACAGAGACAGAGACAGACAGAGACACAGAGAGATACAGAGACAGAGAGAGACAGAGACAGGGACAAAGAGAAAAATGGAGACACAAAGACAGAGAGAGAGATAAAGAGAGGGAGACAGACAGACATAGAGGGAGTCAGAATAAGAAATATGTTCTTAATAGAAAATGGAGAGTTTTAAATAATTACTTAAGATTGAAATAAAAACTTAGAATTGTTAGACATCATTAGAGATCTTAACCAATTATCAAAAAAGTTAACCTTAGGAGATAACTGTATTGCCAGCTATTATTCTTAGTACTAAAAATTAAATTAATATTGGATTCATGAGTGTTAACTATCAGGAAGTTTCAGCAGAGAAGAATGAACAATATTAAACCAATAACCATATAGGGAAGCAAAAGTAATATTCAACAAAGCATATGGAATTTGCTATAGTCAAATTGTATCAGAAATCTGTGAGGATCAAGAATAACTGTGATGAAGCGCATTGCAAGAGCATAAGCTAATCTTTACATTGTTTTGGGACTGACTGACAGAGATGAGAAAAACATCCCAGCCATAAGAATGCTAAGGATCAAAAACCCTCTTGTGAAGTGAGAAGCCCAAGGCACATGACAAGGTGAAGAAACAGAACATAACCTGGTGAATTTGGCATTAAAAATGCTGTACATGAGATTTAGAAATTGCATAAATAAAATGGCTCTTATAACTCCTTGTGATGATTAATTTTGATAGCCAACATTACATGATTTAGACTCACCATAGAAACAAACCTCTGCTCATCACACTGAGGGACAGAAATGGGGTTTAGAAGGGGTTGCAGCCTAGTCAGCTTAGCCAAGGTGTTGAACTCCAAGAGAAGTGAGAGACCACAGCTCACAAAGTCAGATAGAAGAACAGGGAGGAGGAGAGGTGCAGAAGCTTCCTGGCCCTCTACCATAGTGATTCATAAATCAAAACCAACTCTATCAATGCTGCTTGAGGCCAGCAAGAAAGCTATTGTGGTTGGTTTTTAACTTCAGCTGGCCACACATAGGAACCGTCTGAGTAGGGAGTCTCACTGGAAGAGCCGTCCTGATTGATGTGGGAAACATCACTTGTGGGCTGCACCCTGACATAGCAGCTCAGGGAGAAAGGCAATATCAGAGGACGTTTGTCTTGCTGCTTGTTCCTGAGATGATTCACCCAGTTTCTACCACTGATGTTTCCTTCTACGATAGCACACCCAGCTTTTCCAACATTTCATGTGAAATGGGGTTCAGCAGCTCCCCAGAAAGTCCCAGGCATCCAGCTTCAGATAACAACTACTGGAGCAGTCTGTATTGTGGACCAAGTAAATATGGGTCATTGCACCTCAGAGAAAGAGAGTTATTACGGAACTTCTCTAAGTATTGAAGTTCCCAGTGAGAAGGATTGATTACCAGGTTCCTAATGTCTCAGTGTCTTAGGAGTAACTGGCTATTGGCATTCTAAAATCTTACTTCACACACACACACACACACACACACACACACACACACACACACACACACACACACTCCCTTAGGTTTTTCCTCCTGATAGCCTGACTTAAAGAGGTCAGCATCCATGAATGCTGCCAAGCGTGAGGATCTGTGTTTGACCTCTGTGGCCTACATGGAAAAAGTGAACTTATTCCCACGGTTTGTCCATTGATTTCTACATGTGTGCTATCACACACATATGTATACACAAACACACACACATCATGTATATACACATACAAATAAACAAAGTAAATACAGTTAAAATTAAAATAAAAGAGTAGATGTTGTTGAGCGGCATCATTTTCTTCTCTCAGCTTCTGTGGTTGCGATGTAAGCAGCTACCTCAAGCTCCTGCCACCATGATGCACTGTACCCTGGAGCTATCAGCTTGAATAAAGCCTTACTTTCTTAAGCTTCTTTGGTCTGGTGTTTGCCACAGCAACAGGAGAGTAAGTATACAGAAAATTGATACCTAAAAGTGTGACTGAGGCTAGAATAAGCCTGACCATGTGGTACTCAAGCTGTTAGAACTAGCTTTTAGGAGGAATCTAAAGATTTTGCAGCTGTGAACTACAAAGCCCAGGAATGTAGTAAGCGGAACTTAATGGTCCCTTTGGGTGGAATCTTGGAGGACACGGATGCTGAGAGAAACAGATAGCAGAGGGCCAGATCATGCAGTTTCAGAGGAGAACATGGATTCTCTTGGGAACTGTGCTAACAGCCATTCCATGTGATGTCCTGGAAGTGAATCTGGCTGCGTTTCGTCTACATCTTGAGAACTTAGTGAGGCAGACTCTAGGAGCAATGGGCTAATTTACTTGATGAAAGGCAGCATTCCGTCTTGGCTATGGCTGTGGCTTGGTTCTCTCATGTACCTCTACAGTGGCAGTGGTGCAGAAAGCTGTGAAAGACATGTAGTGTTTTGAAGACTGCAGTCTGCATGCTTACAGGTTTAGACAAAAGAGTTCAGAAGACTAAAGATATATTATTAATATAGAGATTTTTTTTACCACTACAGAAAAAGGCCTTTTTGCTTCGAAACAAAAAGAAAGTACCTGAGAACAAAATTCAATTGAAGGGGAACCTAAATTAGAGATGCTCTGGAAAGGATAGACCACTGAAACCCTGCTCTTAATGACCAATACTTTCATCAATCTGACAGGAAATAAAGTCAATTTACAACTCTACTCAGAAGCACATATACAAAAATTGGAACTATACAGAGAAAATTAACATGGCCCCTGGACAAAACCCACTCAAAAAAACTAATAGCCTTTCTACGCACAAAAAATAACAGCAATAACCCCTCATTTTGAGAAGGAGACCATGGAACAATTTCGACTAACAGCGGCCTCACAGAAGTAAGACCTCCACAAAGAAAACATATACTCTCTATATGAAAAGATTACAGAAAACTCTAGAAGATGGAAAGACCTCATTTGCTCATGGATTGATAAATTTATATTGTGAAAGTGACCAACCTTTGACAACTAATCTTGGCTGTCAACTCAACCACATCTAGAATCAATTGATACCCAAGCTGTTGAACGTCCCTGAGACTGATCTTCCTCCTCCTCTCCTCCTTCTCTTTCTCCTCCTCCTTCTTTTTTCCCCTCTCTCATTATTTTTTGATACAGATAGGGTCTCATCATGTACTCTTTTGCACCCCTGACCAGCTATGTAGATCAAGCTGCCCTCAAATTGTCTGTTTCTGCTTCCCAAGTGCTGAGCTTAAAAGCAGCACCACCCTTTCCTGTTGAGGGATGTCCTTAACTAAATTAATAAACCACACCTTCTAGTAGATCACAAACCTACTAGAACTTATAAGCACATGAAATAAGAAAATATAGTCTTGCTCTTATTGGTGGTGCTTGCCTTTGCTCTCACAGGCATGTCTATCTACCCTGGCATGAAAGCTGGTAGTAAATCCAGTTCCTTTGGAATTCCAACATAGATTAAAGACCATCATCAGCTCTTCAGAATTTCTTCAGTATTCCAAAACCAGACCAAGACTGTTCAAACATTCAGCTTTATGCACTGAGTAATTCCTGGAGTTTCAACTTACCTGTCATGAGACAACCATAGTTGGATGACCAGGACCTCCTCCTGGAATCCAGTGTAACAAATCTTATGTACATGTTTAAGTGTTGTTCCTTTAGAAAACCCTGGCCTATGTTGTATCCAGCCAAGAGTAATTTACAAATTTAATGCTTCGCTAATCAAAATCCCAATAATGCACTGGAGAGATGGCTCAGCAGTTAAGAACACTGGCTGCTCTTCCAGAGAATCCAGCTTTGAGAGTCTGCACCCCCATGATGGCTTACAATTGTTTTTCATGGCATACCAGGCATGCATGTGGTATAAAGAGATATTTGCAAGCAAAACACTCATACAGTTTAAGCAAAAATAAATAAGTCTTGAAAATGATGAAAACAAAATTCCCATGCAATTTTTGACAGAAAATTTTAAAAATCCTAAAATTCATATGGAAACACAGAAGACCCAGGATAATCAAAGCAGTACTGAGCAAGAAAATAAAAAACAGTTCTGGAGGGATTACCATACCACATTTCAAGCTATATTATGAAGCTATAATAATAAAAACAGCATGGGACTGGAACAAGAACAGGCATCTAGGTCATTAGAACAAAACCAATGACCTAAATATGAATCTATAAAAGTACAGTTACTTGATTTGTAACAAAAATTCCAAAAATGTTCAGAAGTAAGGAAGAAATAATAAAAAGATTGCATTTAGAAAACATTGCTGAAGTGGTCTCTAGATGGCCATTGCTTTAGTCTCTGCTCCATTTTTTGTCCCTGTATTTCCTTTAGAAAGGAACCTGGTATATCTGTCCCATGAAAGGCTCTGCCAGCACCTGACCAATACAGATGCAAATACTCATAGCTAACCATCAGACTGAGCCCAGAGACTCCAATAGAACAGTTAAGGAAAGGACTGAAGGAGCTGAAGGGGATTCTAACCCCATAGGAAGAACAACAAGATCAACTAACCTGATAACCCAGAGCTCTCAGATACCAAACCACCAACCAAAGAGTATACATGGAGGGACTCATGGCTCCAACTGGATATGTAGCAGAGGCTGGCCTTAGCAGGCATAACTGGGAGGGGATGCCCTTGGTCCTGTGAAGGCTCAATGACCCAGGGTAGAAGAATGCTAGGACACTGAGGCAGGAGTGGGTGGGCAGCTGGGGGGAGCAGCCTTATAGAGGCAGGGAACAGGGGAGAAGATAGGGGGTTTGTGGAGGGAAAACTGGAAAGGGGGATAACAATTGAAATGCCAATAAATAAATAAAATAACTAATAAAAAAGAAAAGAAAAAAGAAATGTAAATAAATAAAATAACCAGTAAACAATTTTGCTAGCAAAACTGGATATATACTTGGAGAAGAACGAAATTAGACACATATCTCTATCAAATGAATCAAATACCTCAGTGTGAAACCTGAACCAGCTAGGAGAAAGAAACATAGGCAGATCCATAGGATAAGGAGTAGCAAAAAATTTCTAAACAGGGCTCCATGGCTTAGGCATTAAAGACAACTGACAAATAGGACCTCATAAAATTAAAATTCTTCTATTCCATAAAGACAACAGTCAAATGAAGGAAGAAGAATCACAGGGTGGGTAAGGGTCTTTATGAGTTATATTGCAAATAAATGACTATATCAAGAATGTTAAGAAATAAACCAATGAAACAAATCATACAGTTAAAAAAGAACCTAAGAATCTGAATGGAAAGTCCTAAAAAATGTGGCAAAGAAATATTTCAGAAAGTATACAGCATCCACAGCAATTTGGAAATGCATATTAAAATAACTTTGTGATTTTATTTTCCTCCCGTCAGAATCACCAAGACCAAGCAAACAACTGATAGCAAGTGCTGAGGAAGATGTGGGAAAAGAGAACCCACAATCACTGATGGAGAGATTATAAACTTGTGTAGCCACTAAGGAAATCAGTATGGCGAATACTCAAAATCTAAAAATAGTTCTACAAAATGATATATATATATATACATATATATATGTATATATATATATCATTATTTAGCACATTGAATACTATTCATCTGTAAATAAATCATACAATATTCAAGTAGATTGATGGAGCTAGAAAAATTATCCAGAGTGAGGTAACCCAGAAGACAGTTGCCTCTTGTTCTCTCTTATTTGTAGGTTTTAGATTTGAATCTTTAGATGTGAGTTTATAACCTTGAGTAGCCACATATTACTGACTTTGCAGTGATCAAAGAGATGAAATCAAGCGGGTCAAGAAGTCTAGCGCCTCTATTTCAGAGAGTTTCTAAGATCAGGTAATGTATACTTACAAAGAGGCTCTGTGATACTACTTTAGACAGTACTGAAGTTGAAGCCTGTATTTCAGTGGAGACATGGGATGTTAAAAATTCTAGAATCATGCTAAGGAAAGCTCTACACATGGAGTAGAAATGACCCAAGAGAGAAAATACATGTTCAGTCAGCAGCAAAACTTGAGAGGTAGGGCGGCCAAGCCTTTTGTAACAAAGATTGCCATGAACTCAAATGCTCATGGAAAAGGAGGATCTTCTGTTCGCTGTGCTGCGCTAAGGTCATATGCTCCTGTTTTCAATTTATCAGGGATTTACAGTTAAGAGATTGTTTGAATCTGAGAAAGTCTCTGTATTTGTACTTCTGAACTGTATTGGAATGGTTAAAGACTGCAGGGAGATCTGAAATAGAACTGAATGCATTTTTTCTCTATAAGATAGCTTTATCTATGGGCCCAAGTGGTGGAAGATTATGGCTTAAGAGTGATATGTTTGGAAGCCAAGTTGACTAGGGCTTGAGTTGTGACGTTAATCTTGATTGTCAAAATGATAGGTTTAGGAATTGGCATGGAAATAGGTCTTTGTGTATATCATTAAGAGTGATTCTAAATGAAATTAATTGAGGTTGGAAAACTCATCCAAATTGTGGGCAGCACCATTCTCACACTGAACACAAATATGGAAACAAGCTAAGTACTAACATTCACCTCTCTCTCTCCTTGACACTGCATGGAGTATGACCTTGTCTCAAGTTTTGCCCTGTTGCTGTGATGGACTGAGCCAAAATAAACACTTACTTTCCTAAATTGCTTTTTGCATGGGTAATGGTAAGGTAGATATCACAGGTATAAAGAGAGCAACAAATGCACTGTAAACTAGCATAAAAAGAAAGAACTCACTGGAGAATCTTTAATCGGCTGCCAGAGTTTTAGGAAATGCAGGAGCCAAGCTTAAAAAGCATACAATTAATAGAGATCCAGCCAGAAGAAATTTCAAAGAAAATTTCATGATTTCCACTAATAGTCACCTAGCCAGAAGAAGATCATCAAAACTCATAGACACCTTATAAAAGTAAATGCATCCATTACCTAATTTATCAGAACTGAATGACCTCACAACACCATGCATCTTCAAATAGCATAAGGAAAGACATGGTTTTGGGAAGGCGGCCATGGCTGTATTCTGAAATACAAGCATGCAGAACTCATGGACTGGAACTCTATTTGTACATGACTGAGAAAGGAAAGAATCTTTATAATGGGAAGGGGAAGATATTCAAAATGTTGGTGATTTTAATAAATGACAGCTGTCACTGAGATGGATTCTGGCTACAATTTCATATTTGTGAAACAGCTAATATTGAGAGTGTGAATAATATTAGACATGCATATGTGCTCATTGGTTGGAGTCAAAGGAATACATATACAGTAAGTGAGTGACAGGCCAGATATTGAGTGGTGTGAGTAAATAGTTTCTAACTGTGAGAAATACTTGCATCCAGAAAATTGCAAGATAACATAGCAAAACTACATTAATGCCTCATAAAATACTGAAAATACATAAAATACTGAAAATACACAGCTTTCCTGGTCAGGGTCGTTTTAACAGTTTCCTCTGGGATTGAAGCATTCCATCTGGCAGGGAAGCTCTTTAAGACAGAAAGAAAACAACCCAAAATAGCTGCAGGAAGTTCCTGAATCTGACAAGATTCTTTAGGTTCCCTCCTTGTCCAAGTAAACAAGTCAAGCTACCTAAAGTCACAATCACACAAGACAAGCCACAACAACAACTTTATGAAAAGCCAAGCTGCAAAGAAGACTCTGAGACCACACCAACTGCTTGGAAGAAAGCACCCAAACAGGAACACAACAGAACTGAAGATGTATTAGGGAGGCATGAGTGTATGGTCCTTGCTATGAATAGCAAGGTGTGCAACTGAGACTGAGAAGCCTTAAGGGGAGCACTCAGGGAGGAGATTCTCATACACTTGTCCTTTTCTGTATAGTGTATGTTGATTTCTCTTTGTGCTATTAAAAGTGTATGCATGTTTCTTGCTATAAGTAGCAGGAAGTGCAAGTGAGGGTGAGTCATCAGGACTAGGAATTCTGTGGGAGGAATTGTTGGATAATAGTCTTTGTCAAACTTGTGCAACTACTCTCGAAATCAATTTGGTGAATTTGGTAGAAAATTGTGAATTTTTCTACCTCAAGACCCAGCTATAACACTCCTGGGGATGTATCCTACAGATGCATCACCATCCCACAAGAACACTTGTTCAACTATGTTCATAGCAGCTAGGTATCTTTCAACTGAAGAATGAGTGAAGACTATGGGTTCATTTACACAATGACATGATTTATGTCAAGCTGGAGTTCCTAAGGGGAAATCATGGTAGAAAGCCAACTGTATGCAAAGGAGATTTTTCAAGGATTCAGTGACTGAAGAGTGGTTCACAGAAGATAGTTTTGATAGAACAATGCAGATAAAGACAATCAAACCTGTCTCAGGAGTGGATAATTATGTCCAGAGCCTAAGGAGGGTACATTTCCCTCCAGAAAAAAAATGCTAGGGGTATATATGATTTGCCCAACTAGGGTGTGGTGAATGGAAAGCCAACATCTACGACTCTAACCACAATGCCAACCCAGATTCAGCGAGCCAGCAGACACAATAGAGGACAGCAGACCCTTATTTTCTCTTGGCTCTTAAGTAAGTTTGAACAGGTTAAGTCAGGTACACTGAGTTCATCAGACATGAAGAAATGAAGGGAAGCTCTGTGGAGGAGCGCCAGGATATGAAAATGAAGTGACTCAGGGAATGACTGAGGATTTCTGAGAACAAATCAAGTTTAGCTCCTCTTATCCATGTTTTGTGAGCTGTCATCCATGCTCGGTGGGTTTTGGCTCAACAGCTGTCATTGATTCATCTCTGTCCCTTCATCCATACTCCTTTAAAATAACCCCAATAAAACATGTTGATTCATCAAGTTGGACTTTATCTGTATCTGTAAGACCCATCTGTCATGGGATCCATACCTAGGGCAAATAGACATCCATGTTGTGTCTCCCCAGGAGAAGATTTGCTACATAACAGGCACAATACATTTACAATAAACAGAAAACAAAACTCATCTCTCTGTTCTTAGTTACATATCTATCTACCAACTAGAAATCAGCCCTTTGATAGTTCACCAGAATCATGTTGAGCATGTCCAAAGCATACTTTCTACTCATATCTTTCTTCCCTTTTTTTCCTATTCATCCTTGTTTCTGCGTTTACTATTGTGACCAACTACCTGATTCATTTCCCGTGTTCGAACATACAGAAATGACATATAATTCTTCCCCCTCACAATGGTCCTACCCAATCAGTCAAAGCTGACTTAAAAAGCCCACCACAGCAATGCCTCTCTACGGGGTCCTCTCACTGCTTCCAATCCTAGCATGCTGGGTCAGCCACTCACCGCTGCAGCAACAGCCATCACACTGCCTCCTGGTAGATATTCCAGGCAGGACTCTTTCCTTTCTTTCATGCAGTAACCCAGAACCCTGTTTTTGTTATGAAACAGTAGTTCAGGCTGTTGTTGCTGAAGGTCTCTGTTGAGGCATTCAATTCTTTCCTTGTGGTGTCTGGACTGACCTTACAAACTGCAATGAGAGGGATGGTATTATCCCAACCAAGCTTTAGAAGTGTGCTGACCCCTGCTCCACACTAAAAAGAACATCAGAGTTATCATGCTGAGGACAAATCCCTTCCATGTTTTTGCTGTCCACAGTTCCTGTGAGCTGTTCTTTGGGAAACCCTTGTATGCACTGCAAACCTTCTCAGCTGTGGCCTTTCATCTCTTCTGTACTCTGGGTAGAATAATTTTATGTATCTATGTTGCTTTTGCTTCCTCCCTATTCTTTCCCTTGAGAAATCCTCCTACCCATACTTCTATTTGCTGTTCAAATCTGAGCGCTCTCCCCTCTAACCCAACAGAGCTCATTACTGTTTCCAGAGTTGGGGCTTGGTTGCTTTCTGTTACAATTATCACCTTAAAACTGTCTCTTAATGTTGATACTGTTTATATCATTTAACTCAACCCCTGTCAAATGTCTGATGAAAATAAATGATAAGTACTAGATGTTAAAGTGAGTGAAATGAGAGTAGCCAAGCAGGTGTGGAGAAAAGTGAAGATACTTGTTTTAAATGATGATATTGCTGCTGCTGCTGCTGCTGCTGCTGCTGCTGCTGCTGCTGCTGCTGCTGCTGCCGCCGCCGCCACTATTGTGCTGATGCTGATGGAGTGTGTAAGAGGAGGAAAGACTTGAACAAGTTGGCTCAGTCACAGCAAGAGTTAGCATACTTTATACATGTTGTTGGAACACAATCCCACTCTTCCCTAAAGACTACCTACAGTTCCATGGCTCTAGAACGTTAGGCAAGAGTTTGAAAATAGTCATAGATATAAATGATATAGGTGTAGATAATGTAGATATAGACATAGACATAGATAGAGATATATGTTATCAAAATAAAAAGTTGAAGGACAAGTATTTATTATCACACTCTCAATGAGACCAGCTACAGAGCTGAAGTTTTCCAATGGCTTTCCTTGATGCTTCTCCTTCTTCCATGAGTCATGAGATTGTTCGCTGTTCACACTGCTCTAGGTTGACTGGGACACCAGGTACATATGGTGTACTGAATACCCTCAGAGAAATAGAACTAGGGATGCAGGCCAGACTTTGGTGAGGAGTTGAGCTAGGATCATTGAGCAGCAAATGCAGAGCTCAGGTTTAGTATGTGCAGAGCATCTCAACAAGATCAGACCAACAGTGTCATCCCTAATGACGCAACCTGTTTTATAAGAGAGAAAACACTGCTTTAAACATAGACCCTTCAAGAGAAATACTGCCCTCAGAGTGGCAGCCTACACCCTTCTAACCAGCAATATATAAAGATGTTGTCACAAGAAAATTCTTAGTTCTCTTCTTTCCAAATCACAGTCCTAACAACGGGGACATGGTCGAACTTAGCCCACAGTGAGATTCATGAGTAAATGGAAGTATAATGATAAATGAACTCATCCGTCTGAGTTATCGTTAACTAATGTTCACCTCCATTAGAAGTGCTCACCAGTCTTTGTACTTTAGAACTAAACATCGAGTTTCCAAAATTAAATATGAAGAATTGTGTCACATAGAGGAATCATGAAGATTTAGCATAATCTGAAATCCTTGTTCTTTTCCAAACCCTTTCTTTTTAAGATAAAGTTAGCCAGAGCCTCGGTGATAACTCCCTTTCTGCAGCCAACCTGTGCACTGAGACACCAGAAGAAGACAGATCCCCCTCAGCACTGGGTTTAAATCCCCAATCTTCTGGTCTCTTATTACTTACAAAATGTTGTCTTCCTAGAGTAAGTTTTAAGGAATCCAGTTTACCTCTGTGTATTGAAAGAAACATTACAAATCGAGAGAAACTTCACTTACTGCCAACATTTTGGCTCTGCTTAAGTTCTGATGGTGTTTCTTTGTTTCTTTGGAAAACCTTTCGCCCTCAGACCAGCTGCTAAAGTTGAACACCACAAACGTTCTTTTCAAAGCAATTCTAAAAAACCATATGCTGGAATCCAAAATTCTTTACACACATGATCAGAGCCCCACATCTTAATAGCCATATAACTCTATAAAGACTTATCCCTGATTTCTCTGATAGATCATCACCACAGAACGAAGGAAAGGGCCTCATGAAAGCATTCCACCTGTATTGCTGGCAGATGACTTATAAATGTCGCGCAGACACTGACATGGCCTACTACTGGCTCATAGAAGAAGCATTAAATAAACGGTTGGACATCTGCTGGTAAATACACAGCAAACAGAAAATTCAATCCGGAGCCAAACATGTGCGCAGTATGGACCCCATCCCTGCCCATAAACCAAGCAGTGTGTTCTGCTAATCATTAGCAGAGTTATTGATTTTAGATGTGTATCACACAGCTATAATTTTGTCAGAGAGTAGACCACATAAGTTGTGCTTTTTCTGGTTGTTTCATTTTGTCTTAGTCCAAGAGTCCGTAAATTGACGACCAGGACAAAAATTATAATTGACATCATCTGTGGGAAATATTTCATAAAACAACAGGCCCAGATGTAGGATTAAAGCCATGTGGTAGTGAAATACTCCACTGAAAAGGGGCCAGGTTCCATGATTTCTTATGAAAACAGATGTGCTCTGACTCCCTCTGCTTGTTTTTCAATTCTTAAAAAAAAAAAAACCTTCAAATACTCTCTCTCTCTCTCTCTCTCTCTCTCTCTCTCTCTCTCTCTCTCTCTCTCTCCATTGCACTAGAGAGAGTGGGTAAATGGATTACAGATGCAGGCTTGTACTTCAAAATCCTGACTGTCACAAGCTCTGAAATAAAATAAATGAAACATTTTGGGAAATTACATTGAACTATGGTAAAGGTAATGGGGATTAGGCAAACATGTCTGCTTGGTATTTGTCTAGCATCTCTGGCATGACCATATGACCCCCTGAATGATGCAAGCTGGGGGCCAGAGTATAGGAAGTAATTCAACATGCGTCCATGGAGGCAGAAATAACTGAGGCTGACTCCTGAAAAACTTCTTAGGCTGCGAGCTTTTATCTTTGGAGTTGGGAGCAGCTGGTGGACGGCTTTTTGAGTGTCTTCTGCCTCTCTTGAGGTGAGATTTCTGCATAAAGACATGGCAGACAAAAGTGAGAGGCCCACAAGTCTATCTTCTACAGTTCAAATTCCTTTTTAGTTACACGATTACAGTTTCCTCTTTGGAGATGTTGGTAACTGTGAGAGTGAAAGGCTGGGGCATGAGCACAGGCTACATTGTTTGACGGACCGACGTCTGTAAGTGGTGTGAAGAAGTGTGCACAGCCATGTTTCCATCAAGGCTGTCTGTATCATACAGAGCCCATTGCAGAATCACTGATTACAATTCATTAATTCCTCATTGACACTGCAACTCAGCCTTCACCCCCAGTAACATACTGAGAAAGCTCACTCTTAGGAGACCATAATAAGGCGGACAGAAAGCTCAAAGTTCAACATCATAGCTGTGCCTCCTAACTGGTGGGTTAGCCATTCAAATACTGGAACAGAAATGAACACATTGGTTTAGAATCAATAGCCTCCTCCAATACCCAACCCGACCACCACTACCCACCACCACCTTGTTTGTAATGTTTCTACAATGTTTCTTCTTGGAGCTGAATGAGAACAAAAACTTTAAGTGCCTGCTGGATTCCAAAAAATTTAAGTTCTAATGCCCTGGTTTTAGCATCTATCCTAGTTGTGGTTTGAGTCTGAAATTTCTTCCATAGGTTCGTATGTGTGCCTGATTTGTGTATGCATGAGTGAGTGAGTGAGTGTGTGTGTGTGTGTGTGTGTGTGTTTACGTATATGCATGTATGTATATGTATGTATGTATGCATGTATGTATGCATGCATGCATGTATGTATGTATATATGTATGTTTTCTTATTTCTTTATGCAGAAAGCCTGTGGAAACCAAAAGGAGTTAGATTTCCGGGAACAGACCATTATGAGCCACTGTTGTAGGTGCTGGGAACAGAACCCTAGTCCCCTGCAAGAGCAATAAGAGTTCTTAAATGCTGAATTATCCATCTCCAGCCCCAAGGTTAGATTTTGAATACATGATTGGTACCGGGTAGAATTGTTTGGAAAATTATGGAGCCTTTGGGAAGTAGGGCTCAGGCTGATCCTGCTAGGAGAAAGCTTCGAGAGGGGCATGCTTGAGTAGTAGCACCGCAGTATTTCTGTTTTCTACTGTGCTTCTTGCCCAGCACTGTCAGTGTCACCAATGGCTTCCTGCTCCTGCTGCTGTAAGTGGTTTCTGCCAGATATTTTTATCGAAGTAGCAAGAAGAGTAACTAATGAATCTCTCCTGCTAGCGCGGTGAACGTCCAGCTCCTGGCTAAACTCTCTTTCTCGTGCAAGAATCCACCAAAAATGATGAGACAAAGAGTAGGTGTGGAGGTTAGAGTGAAGTTGAAAGCCCAAGGGACACGAGATCATTATCCTTCCTCAGCACGGCTTTGTGAGGTTTTGTTCCTAGTTCGCTTTTATTGTTATAGGGGTAAAAGCTGCCGAAGTCAATGATTGGTCTATCCCAAAGTAAGTTTGAAAGGTGTGTAGAGGGGAAGAAACAAAACCAGGCATCTGTGGGCCTAGTACGTTGACACTGCTCATTTAGCAGGCATAAGATGGCTGTTACACTTCCAGGCCGGCCAACCTTGGGGATAGTTCCAGATGTCCCAAATGAGAATACAGCTCAGAAAATTTAAGTTGCTTCATGGACGGCAGAGCCAGTTCTGATGGATACCCAAATGTTGCCATGATCTGTTTAAGATTCCTATTCTCCTGATTTTATGCTGTGTACTCCTCAGCTCGGGTAACAGATACACATGTTCATGCAGGCCCATTAGAGTACTGTTGTCCATAGTTGTTGCATGGTTACAAAGTATGACTGCCCTTAGTGCTGCTGGGAAATGATTATGGACATCTTTGAGCCTGTGCTAAAAATTACATTTGAAATCTTAAAGTTTTATTGTGATAAATACGTATAATGTGGAATGGGGGCATATTAACTAATTTTAATTGAATAACACAGTTCAGTTGATTTCACCATGTTCTGCAGATATCACATAATACATAAATTATCTAGTAAGAAATAAATCACTAGTCACTGTTCATTCCACCCTCTGTTACCTCCCAGTTTACTTTTTGACCCATGACCTTGTTCCTACAAGGGGAATTAGACAATGTCTGTGATTTTCTATCTGTCTGTTTTCACTTGGCATGGGATCATTCTGTGTTGGAAGTATTATTCTTAGGATTGAGTACGAGTTCATTTATCATAGACACTACATTTTTCTCTAGTCTTCTGTTGGGGAACATAAGTTTTCTATCTGGGCTGTTACAATACCTATGTGGCACCAATATACAGCTTCTGTTCTAGGTCTTACTTTCAATAATTTTGTTTACCTGTGAGCAAAGTTGTCAGGTCACATTTGACCTGAGAAACATCCAGAAGTCTTTCCATATCAGTTGCCCCAGTCTCTTCCCACCACAGATATACAAAGTTTCTGATTTTCTTTGCCTCTCCAACACCTGTGAGCCCCCACCATTGAGGTTCACAATATCCCTAGCCTGTGGGAGCAGAGTGGTCTCTCATCTGATTTTTGATTTTGATTTGTAGAATAATTAGTGATGCAAAGCATCTTTTATAAGCTTTGGGGGGGGAACAGGTGTCATTTTCAGTGCTTTCTCCACGTATTTGTAGCAATTCTATGATTAATGTAACTATCATAGCAACTGTTTGAAATGTGCACACTAGGATTAAAAGCCACCTCTGAACTCCTTCTCTAGTCCTGAACATTTTTTTCCCAGTTGGGCTGGATTTGTTTGTTTTGTTGGGTTATAATGTATATATTTTGAATGTTAAAGATTATTTAGGCACCTGACGTTTAAGCATATTTTCTCTTTATTTAGACTGACTTAATTTTCTTTATATTGTCCTTTGACTCACCAAAATTTGCATTTGACAAAGTCCAATTCATATGTTACATTCCTCCTTTGTTCATTTGAGTTATGCCTAAAAATTCACCCCTAATTTCAATTTGAGATTTCATATTAAGACTTTTATGACTTTAGCTTTTCTATTTGGCCTTCTAGTTCATTTTGAGGTCCATTTGTTTATCTAGAATGAAACATGAGTTCACATTAATTCTTTTGCTTGTTAATATTCAGCTTCCTTGCACCAACTGTTGACAACAACCTGCTGTGCTTTGACCTAATTCCCAGCACAGAACCCAAGGACTAAAGTTATGAACTGATGATAAAACCTGGTAGATGTGATTTCTTCATCCACCACATACACTAATCAGTATTTCATGCATCCGTACTAATTAACATAATGACAATTTTAACCAAACACAAAATTGTATTTATATTTTCCTCTAAAAAACACTGGTGAATTTAGAAGTTATTAAATCACAAGGATATTGAGTTTGTGTAGACATAAATTCTTGATGACTGAGGAGTTAAAAAATGAAGACAAATATCTCTAAGAGAGACATAAGGTAGTCTGTTTTTAAGATATAGGCACATGACAATCTTTGTGAAGTGACTGGCTCTGACCTCAGTAGCACAGCAGAAGGGAAGAGAACACATTTCAGCAGTGAGGTTTCAAATAAGAAAAGCTTTTTTTCCATTCTTTCTGTTGGCCCTCAGGGTTTCAGTCCTGC
Source organism: Rattus norvegicus (assembly GCF_021556685.1). Classification (NCBI taxonomy): domain Eukaryota; kingdom Metazoa; phylum Chordata; class Mammalia; order Rodentia; family Muridae; genus Rattus; species Rattus norvegicus. The sequence continues at coordinate 121,271,031 of NC_141536.1, forward strand.
CCCCAATATTTGGCCATGTTCCCTTCTTCCCCACTCTGTCCCCTTTTCCATCCTGGAATATCTTTCCTTCCCCCTTCCTATGATTGTGTTCTTCTCCCTCTCACGTGGGATTGACGAACCCTCACTTGGGCCCTTTGGCTTGTTAGCCCTTTTGACTCCTGTGGATGATATTCTGGGAATTCTGTACTTTTCTGCCTAATATCTACTTATTACTGAGTGCATACCATGCTTGTCTTTTGGGTGATATTTTTCCATCTTTATTAAATTGGGTATTTATTTACATTTCGAATATGCCCTTTCCTGGTTTCCAGACCAACATTCCCCTAACCCCTCCCCCTCCCCTTCTATGTGGGTTTTCCACTCCCAATCCTTCCCCCATTACCACCCTCCTCCCAACAATCCCATTCACTGGGGGTCCAGCCTTGGCAGGGCCAAGGGCTTCCCCTTCCACTGCTTCCCTTACTAGGATATTCATTGCTACCTATGAGCTTGGAGCCCAGGGTCAGTCCATGGGTAGTGACTTAGTCCCTGGATGCTCTGGTTGGTTGGCATTGTTGTTCATATGGGGTCTCAAGTCCCTTCAGCTCTTTCAGTCCTTTCTCTGATTCTTTCAACGGGGGTCCCGTTCTCAGTTCATTGGTTTGTTGCTGGCATTAGCCTCTGTATTTGCTGTATTCTGGCTGTGTCTCTCAGGAGAGATAAACATCCGGTTCCTGTCAGGCTGTACTTCTTTGCTTCTCCATCTTATCTAGTTTGGTGGCTGTATATGTATGGGCCACATGGGGGTCAGGCTCTGAATGGGCGTTCCTTCAGCCTCTGTTCTGAACTTTGCCTCCCTAGCCCCTCCCAAGTGTATTCTTGTTCCCCTTTTAAAGAAGAAACGAAGCATCCGCATTTTCCTCATCCTTCTTGAGTTTCATGTGTTCTGTGCATCTTGGGTAATTTGAGCATTTGGGCTAATATCCACTTATCAGTGAGTGCATACCATGTGTGTTTTTCTGTGATTGGGTTACCTCACTCAGGATGATATTTTCCAGTTCCATTCATTCTCCTATGAATTTCATAGTCATTGTTTTTGATAGCTGAGTAGTATTCCATTGAATAGATGTACCACATTTTCTGTATCCATTCTTTTGTTGTGGGGATTGAAACATACAACCTTGCAGGTGAGGGGACCCTCTAGAATGTACCAGGGATCTGGGAGATGAAAGATAGTCAGAACTCAAACTGAGGGACCTTAGGTGAAATGCCATACAGTGGAGAGAAGGAATTTGTAGAGTTCATCTCTAGTAGAAACACAGGGCATCAAGTGGAGAGATGGGGTTGCCATCTCATAGTAAAAAACTCTGACCCAGAATTGTTCCTGTTTGAAAGAACTGCAGGAACAAAAATGGAAAAGAGCCTGAGGAAAAGGAGGTCCAGTGACAGACCCAAATTGGAATCCAGCTCAGGGAAGGCCCCAAGGCCTGACACTATTATTGATGCTATGGTGTCTTACAAACAGGGGCCTATAATGACTGCCCAACAAGCAGCTGAAAGAATCAGATGCAGATATGTGCACCCAACCAATGGACAGAAGCTGCTGACCCCTGTGGTTGAACTAGGGAAAAGGTGGAAGAAGCTGAGGAGGAGGGTGACTCTATAGGAAGACTAGCAGTCTCAACTTACCTGGTCCCTGGGAACTCTCAGATACTGAACCACAGACAGTATACACCATCTGATATGAGGCCCTGAACATATATACAGAGGACTGCCGGGTCTGGACTCAGTCTGAGAAGAATCTCCTAACCCTCGAGAGGCTTGGGACCCCAGGGAATGGGGAAGTCTGGTGGAGTGGGTGTTGGTGGGAGCATCCTCTTTGTGACAGGGGTGGTGGTGGTGGTGGTGGAGGGTGGGGGTGGATCAGTTAGAGGATGGACCAGGAAGGGGATAAAGTCTGGACTGTAAAAAAGATTAAAGAATACATTTTAAGAAAGAAAGAAAAGTCTTGCCAGTTGTACATGGTCTCCAATTCTTAGCTCACAAATGCATGTAAAATTGGCCCTTCTTCAAACCAGCATCATGTGGTTGTGAACAGTAGGGAAGGATACTGAGATCAGCAGATAAATTATCAGGATATTAATTTCCGCATTGGTCAAGAGAAGTCTAACAGTCTTGACAGGGAAAATTAAGAAGGCATAGCACCCAATCTAAGAGGAAGATAAAGGGAAAAGTCACATTTCAATGAAGTTATCCACACCATGTCTACAGCATCCCATGGAGAATCACAATGAACATACGAAGCAAGATCTGAAACACGGGATGGAAAAGTACTTTGTAGGATCATTCCAGGCCTGCAATCATCCCGATCTGGAAGACGGAGACTCAAAAGGCCACATCTGGTGATGAAGATTTGGTTCTCTCTACAGCTGGCTCAGAGTCACGGGTACTTGATCCCAGGCATGAAGACTGGTATATTTCTGACAGCCAGAGCAAAGGAGTCCAGAAACACTTTGTTCCCTGCAGCTGTACCAACACTATAGCCCCTCCTTGCCTGCAAAGGGAGGGCAGGTAAAAGCTTTTATTTATGAAGCCAGCTTGACATTATATTTGTAGATTTATAAAAATAAATATTTACATATATAATATAGATTTATATATTTTCTATAGTTATTGGTTTCATAATTGTCTGACAGGTGTATAAAAAACTAGACCAGGAAGCAAACTTCCAATTAGTCTGATGGCAGTTTATTTCAGGAGATCAAGCCACAGAGGTTCAAGTCCTACCCATGGTCTCATGACCACCCCATGACATGACTTTTCGACACAAAATATGAGTTGAGCTTCCAGAACAAGCTCTTCTTTTCTACTCATTATCTGGGCCAAAGCAACAGCAATTCTCCAAAATAGTTACAACTTTTAGAACTACAAAGAACAGTTGAAAGTCATTCCAAGAAGAAAAAAACCTTCCAAAGTAAATGATGAGTACACTTGTATCTTCAGGTCCCACTGAATGTTCCATCTCTAGTATGTGAGTGACTTTCTTCTCCTTAAGTGTCCCTTCAAAAGTTGAAGTGTCAGTGTCAGACTTCTGATAGATCCTTACAGTGATGCAAAACCTCACTTGCAAGGTGGACTGAAGAAACCAACAGGTGTCTCCTCTGAAGTCCCTTGTAGCAAAGTGCCTAAAGCAGTGGGTGATTTTGGGGGTTCATTCTTCAAGTAGACATACCTCCCATAAAGCACAAAAAGGACAAAGGGAGATGGCAGAGAGGCAGGGATGCTTTGGCGTTCTTCATTTCAAAATGCGATGGGAAATGACATCAAAAGAAATACTTTTCTTTCTCTTCACCATAGCTAAAGCAATAAACATGGCTAGGAGAGTGGCTTGGCTTGGATTCCTAGCTCTTTTGCAATTTCCTTGATTATGTGTCCAGTAGACACAATCAAACTGGTGCTTTCTTCCCATTCCTTCTCAACTCAAATTACATTTCATTTACCTCCAGGTTCTCTGATTATGCAATAAATGCTGAATTTTCAGTACTATAGATATCTATCTATCTATATGTCTAATGACTAATTGCTCCTTCCATACCTATGGGGGTGAGAGAGAGAGAGAGAGAGAGAGAGAGAGAGAGAGAGAGAGAGGCTATGCAAACTAGTACAGATATATCATTAGGTCATAAGCTGAAATAAGCAAGAGGACCCTTTATAGAAAAGAATCCAAGACTAGAAGCTGAAGCAATGGAGTTCAGCATGGATTCTGAGAAGTCTTAGAACAGAAATGTGATCCAATGACTGGATTTTCATGGTCTGCTCTCCCCAAATATACTTTCCTAAGTGCCTTGGTTTTTAATGGAATTAGAATGTCAGTATTCTTTTCAAATCTAATGGATACTGCGGCAATTGGCTCACCCCCATTAAGCATTCTGCTAACACAGGCCTCGCCAGTGCCCTCTGCGTGAACTGAGGTTGGACACACTGACCCATTCCAAATGCATGGGGACTTCATGAGTTTTACTGACTTGGCCAAAAGTGTCATTCTCAACTTTTAATATGGCTGTATGGTTCAGTTCCCATAGTAACCAAGTATGAAAATACTATCATCACTTAAGTTGAAAATCAGCTGTGCCCATGATCCATAGTTTCAGCAGGCCATTTAGGTGAATAAGAGCCAATGTACACATTCAAATCCCCTTACAAGCTGCCTATCACCTTCTGCAGCAAAGTAGCCTCATCTACGGGATAAAAAGAATTCATTTTGCAGAAAAATAGGAAATGTCAACAACCAAAATATATCCTATAGAAGAGAGAGACACAGAACTGCAGAGCCATAATGTGCCCTTCCACAAGAATCTTATCAAAGAATGGAATTATTGACCTTTCCTAATTTAGAAAGTGAAAGAGTGGATGGAGTGCATCTTAGAAAAGCTTAAATAAAGGCAAAATTCTCCTGCTTCATGGGTAATAAACACAGTTTTATCGTCATTATCTATATCTGTATTGATACTTGTATACAAGTCTGCCTAGTTCCAAAATTTGGGGCTTATTCAACAAATCTAATTTGAACAAATCTTCCCAAGGTTTAACTGGGAATGGTTTACTAACATTTCTCCCACGATCCAGATGATCTTTGCATGCTTAATTTAGTCAGTCATTACACGGGAACTCAATGAACCCTGAAGAAAAAGAATCAAACATATTGTACACACACAGTCTTGCTGGGGGCTGTGAATTATTCTGTTTTGCTCCACTTCCTATTTGTATGTGATAAATACCAAAGTGAGCTACTGAACATTACTTCTAGTTGCCCAAGGGAGGAAAAAGAAAGAAAAACATTCAACCAACATTTTAGTAAACATGATTCCCAGAAGGAAATAATGCTTTGTTGAGGATTTTAACATTTTATTTGTATTATAATAATGTGTGTATTTGTGTATGTGTGTATGTGAATCTCTGTGTGTGTGTGTGTTAACCTCTCTCCCTCTCTCTCCCTCCCTCCTCTCTCTCTCTCTCTCTCTCTCTCTCTCTCTCTCTCTCTCTCTCTCTCTCTCTCTGTGTGTGTGTGTGAATGTCCATGTGTGAGTAGGTACGTACCTATGGAACCCAGAGAAGGGCATTAGATACCCCAGAGCCACAATTATAGGCCATTGTGAATCATCCAGTTTGATTGCTGGGAACCAAACTCAGATTCACTACAAGAGCAGCACATGTTAATTGTTGTGCCAACTGTCTACTGCTAATATGTAGAGAAAATTTAAATTTAAAAAAATTGCCTTCCATTTGAGTAGAGACCTTTTCATTTTTCCAAACATGAACAAGGAAAAAACCTGTAAATCATAAGGCAAAGTTCATATTATTTTAAATTTACAAAAGGTTTGACACAGGAGCTTCAAAAAGATCTGCTCTGAGTAAGCTTTACAGGCACAGCCCGGTAGATGAGGATGCACCAGTGGATTGGATGGCGAAGGCTTCCTTCCACACTGAGAATCCACAAACATCAGCCTTCAGAGAGAGTTAGAGAGCAGAGTGTCCTACTGTCTGCAACAAACAGCATCCACTGCTGTGAATTTTGATTAAGGATTAAGAGTCTGAATTCTCAGAGCATTGGCAGCAAATAAAGGTATAGAAGAAGGGAGTATTATATGATTTAATTTGCATTTCTAATAGATTCTTCTACTACTATGAAGAAATAAATTTGTCAAACAATCAGGATAAGCCATGCTAGTGGTGTTTATTGCTATAGTACAAAATTTATATACCAATGGGTTAAAATAGCATAGTGACAGTTAAAAACATAGAAATGTAAAGGCTTCTTGCTCTATGTGGGAGATAACATGGGAGGGATTTGACTGAATATTGCATATAAGGGATTATGTTGATGGAGGTGCCAAAGATAAATCTAGGATTTCTAACTAGCAGCAAGAGGAGTCTGAGACTTTAATTCCAGTCAAGAGATAGCATTGCAATTTGGCTTAACTTTGGGAAAACATCCACTAATTTTCTCAGAGATGCGCTCCATTCGAGATGCCTGTCAGACCTAAAAGTAGAGATGTTTCCAGGTCATCTGTGTTTTAAGAATCTCTAGCTCCAATAAATCTTCAAACAACAATGATAAAATCCAATATAAGTTAGCACTTTTGATTTTCTGAGCACAATCCTTTGTAGTCAACAAACCTGTACCAGGATACTCTGTCATTGAGAATATCATCTTCACTTCCCACACGGAAGGTCAGAGGTGCAGAGGTTGCCCAATCCCTATGTAACCTGTGCCTGACAACACCCAAAGGCTTGGTGTCTTGCTGAGAGGCTGTGCCTGGAATCAGTAATTGGCTATATCTTGATTACACAGAAATATAGAAAATGTATCATTTGCACAATTATGCGACCTAATTCAATATACTATCCTTAAAAGTCTTAACCTGTGACTGAAACACCATCTTCCAGACACCTCATTCTCTGCTACTTCAAGTTTGCGTGTCTTATCTTTCACTTGTGCTAAAAGCCCTCACTTCAATGGTCTTGTCTTTAAAAAAACTTACACCTTTTGCTCTTAGCTTATGACAGAACCAAACCTCATGTTTAATACACTGCTAGTGCCTTTCTTTTTTGCACAATGAAATGTGTGTGCGTACATTTATGATTTTTAATATTCAATATTTCTGTCATTTCAATGGAATTTATGGATGAACTCAAGTGTATATTAATGCATTAAGGTTGTATGATGGCAAATTTTCTTTTTTTTTTTTTCTTTGTTGTGCTTTTTTTTTTTTTTATTAACTTGAGTATTTCTTATATACATTTCGAGTGTTATTCCCTTTCCCGGTTTCCGGGCAAACATCCCCCTCCCCCCTCCCCTTCCTTATGGGTGTCCCCCTCCCAACCCTCCCCCCATTGCCGCCCTCCCCCCATAGACTAGTTCACTGTGGGTTCAGTCTTAGCAGGACCCAGGGCTTCCCCTTCCACTGGTGCTCTTACTAGGATATTCATTGCTACCTATGGGGTCAGAGTCCAGGGTCAGTCCATGTATAGTCTTTAGGTAGTGGCTTAGTCCCTGGAAGCTCTGATTGCTTGGCATTGTTGTACTTTTGGGGTCACGAGCCCCTTCAAGCTCTTCCAGTTCTTTCTCTGATTCCTTCAATAGGGGACCTATTCTCAGTTCAGTGGTTTGCTGCTGGCATTCGCCTCTATATTTGCTGTATTCTGGCTGTGTCTCTCAGGAGCGATCTACATCAGGCTCCTGTCGGTCTGCACTTCTTTGCTTCATCCATCTTGTCTAATTGGGTGGCTGTATATGTATGGGCCACATGTGGGGCAGGCTCTGAATGGGTGTTCCTTCAGTCTCTGTTTTAATCTTTGCCTCTCCCTTCCCTGCCAAGGGTATTCTTTTTCCTCATTTAAAGAAGGAGTGAAGCATTCACATTTTGATCATCCGTCTTGAGTTTCGTTTGTTCTAGGGATCTAGGGTAATTCAAGCATTTGGGCTAATAGCCACTTATCAATGAGTGCATACCATGTATGTCTTTCTGTGATTGGGTTAGCTCACTCAGGATGATATTTTCCAGTTCCAACCATTTGCCTACGAATTTCATAAACTCGTTGTTTTTGATAGCTGAGTAATATTCCATTGTGTAGATGTACCACATTTTCTGTATCCATTCCTCTGTTGAAGGGCATCTGGGTTCTTTCCAGCTTCTGGCTATTATAAATAAGGCTGCGATGAACATAGTGGAGCACGTGTCTCTTTTATATGTTGAGGCATCTCTTGGGTATATGCCCAAGAGAGGTATAGCTGGATCATCAGGCAGTTCAATGTCCAATTTTCTGAGGAACCTCCAGACTGATTTCCAGAATGGTTTTACCAGTCTGCAATCCCACCAACAATGGAGGAGTGTTCCTCTTTCTCCACATCCTCGCCAGCATCTGCTGTCACCTGAGTTTTTGATCTTAGCCAATCGCACTGGTGTGAGGTGAAATCTCAGGGTTGTTTTGATTTGCATTTCCCTTATGACTAAAGATGTTGAACATTTCTTTAGGTGTTTCTCAGCCATTCGGCATTCCTCAGCTGTGAATTCTTTGTTTAGCTCTGAACCCCATTTTTTAATAGGGTTATTTGTTTCCCTGCGGTCTAACTTCTTGAGTTCTTTTTATATTTTGGAAATAAGGCCTCTATCTGTTGTAGGATTGGTAAAGATCTTTTCCCAATCTGTTGGTTGCCGTTTTGTCCTAACCACAGTGTCCTTTGCCTTACAGAAGCTTTGCAGTTTTATGAGATCCCATTTGTCGATTCTTGATCTTAGAGCATAAGCCATTGGTGTTTTGTTCAGGAAATTTTTTCCAGTGCCCATGTGTTCCAGATGCTTCCCTAGTTTTTCTTCTATTAGTTTGAGTGTGTCTGGTTTGATGTGGAGGTCCTTGATCCACTTGGACTTAAGCTTTGTACAGGGTGATAAGCATGGATCGATCTGCATTCTTCTACATGTTGCCCTCCAGTTGAACCAGCACCATTTGCTGAAAATACTATCTTTTTCCCATTGGATGGTTTTGGCTCCTTTGTCAAAAATCAAGTGACCATAGGTGTGTGGGTTCATTTCTGGGTCTTCAATTCTATTCCATTGGTCTATCTGTCTGTCTCTGTACCAATACCATGCAGTTTTTATCACTATTGCTCTGTAATACTGCTTGAGTTCAGGGATAGTGATTCCCCCTGAAGTCCTTTTATTGTTGAGGATAGCTTTAGCTATCCTGGGTTTTTTGTTATTCCAGATGAATTTGCAAATTGTTCTGTCTAACTCTTTGAAGAATTGGATTGGTATTTTGATGGGGATTGCATTGAATCTGTAGATTGCTTTTGGTAAAATGGCCATTTTTACCATATTAATCCTGCCAATCCATGAGCTTGGGAGATCTTTCCATCTTCTGAGGTCTTCTTCAATTTCTTTCCTCAGTGTCTTGAAGTTCTTATTGTACAGATCTTTTACTTGCTTGGTTAAAGTCACACCGAGGTACTTTATATTATTTGGGTCTATTATGAAGGGTGTCGTTTCCCTAATTTCTTTCTCGGCTTGTTTCTCTTTTGTATAGAGGAAGGCAAGTGATTTATTTGAGTTAATTTTATACCCAGCCACTTTGCTGAAGTTGTTTATCAGCTTTAGTAGTTCTCTGGTGGAACTTTTGGGATCACTTAAATATACTATCATGTCATCTGCAAATAGTGATATTTTGACCTCTTCTTTTCCGATCTGTATCCCTTTGATCTCCTTTTGTTGTCTGATTGCTCTGGCTAGAACTTCAAGAACTATATTGAATAAGTAGGGAGAGAGTGGGCAGCCTTGTCTAGTCCCTGATTTTAGTGGGATTGCTTCAAGTTTCTCTCCATTTAGTTTAATGTTAGCAACTGGTTTGCTGTATATGGCTTTTACTATGTTTAGGTATGGGCCTTGAATTCCTATTCTTTCCAGGACTTTTATCATGAAGGGGTGTTGAATTTTGTCAAATGCTTTCTCAGCATCTAATGAAATGATCATGTGGTTCTGTTCTTTCAGTTTGTTTATATAATGGATCACGTTGATGGTTTTCCGTATATTAAACCATCCCTGCATGCCTGGGATGAAGCCTACTTGATCATGGTGGATGATTGTTTTGATGTGCTCTTGAATTCGGTTTGCCAGAATTTTATTGAGTATTTTTGCGTCGATATTCATAAGGGAAATTGGTCTGAAGTTCTCTTTCTTTGTTGTGTCTTTGTGTGGTTTAGGTATAAGAGTAATTGTGGCTTCATAGAAGGAATTCGGTAGGGCTCCATCTGTTTCAATTTTGTGGAATAGTTTGGATAATATTGGTATGAGGTCTTCTATGAAGGTTTGATAGAATTCTGCACTAAACCCGTCTGGACCTGGGCTCTTTTTGGTTGGGAGACCTTTAATGACTGCTTCTATTTCCTTAGGAGTTATGGGGTTGTTTAACTGGTTTATCTGTTCCTGATTTAACTTCGATACCTGGTATCTGTCTAGGAAATTGTCCATTTCCTGAAGATTTTCAAATTTTGTTGAATATAGGTTTTTATAGTAAGATCTGATGATTTTTTGAATTTCCTCCGAATCTGTAGTTATGTCTCCCTTTTCATTTCTGATTTTGTTAATTTGGACACACTCTCTGTGTCCTCTCGTTAGTCTGGCTAAGGGTTTATCTATCTTGTTGATTTTCTCAAAGAACCAACTTTTGGTTCTGTTGATTCTTTCTATGGTCCTTTTTGTTTCTACTTGGTTGATTTCAGCTCTGAGTTTGATTATTTCCTGCCTTCTACTCCTCCTGGGTGTATTTGCTTCTTTTTGTTCTAGAGCTTTTAGGTGTGCTGTCAAGCTGCTGACATATGCTCTTTCCTGTTTCTTTCTGCAGGCACTCAGCGCTATGAGTTTTCCTCTTAGCACAGCTTTCATTGTGTCCCATAAGTTTGAGTATGTTGTATCTTCATTTTCATTAAATTCTAAAAAGTTTTTAATTTCTTTCTTTATTTCTTCCTTGACCAGGTTATCATTGAGTAGAGCATTGTTCAATTTCCACGTATATGTGGGCATTCTTCCCTTATTGTTATTGAAGACCAGTTTTAGGCCGTGGTGGTCCGATAGCACGCATGGGATTATTTCTATCTTTCTGTACCTGTTGAGGCCCGTTTTTTGACCAATTATATGGTCAATTTTGGAGAAAGTACCATGAGGAGCTGAGAAGAAGGTATATCCTTTTGCTTTAGGATAGAATGTTCTATAAATATCCGTTAAGTCCATTTGGCTCATGACTTCTCTTAGTCTGTCGACATCACTGTTTAATTTCTGTTTCCATGATCTGTCCATTGATGAGAGTGGGGTGTTGAAATCTCCCACTATTATTGTGTGAGGTGCAATGTGTGTTTTGAGCTTTAGTAAGGTTTCTTTTACATATGTAGGTGCCCTTGTATTTGGGGCATAGATATTTAGGATTGAGAGTTCATCTTGGTTGATTTTTCCTTTGATGAATATGAAGTGTCCTTCCTTATCTTTTTTGATGACTTTTAGTTGGAAATTGATTTTATTTGATATTAGAATGGCTACTCCAGCTTGCTTCTTCTGACCATTTGCTTGGAAAGTTGTTTTCCAGCCTTTCACTCTGAGGTAGTGTCTGTCTTTGTCTCTGAGGTGTGTTTCCTGTAGGCAGCAGAATGCAGGGTCCTCGTTGCGTATCCAGTTTGTTAATCTATGTCTTTTTATTGGGGAGTTGAGGCCATTGATATTGAGAGATATTAAGGAATAGTGATTATTGCTTCCCGTTATATTCATATTTGATGTGAGGTTATGTTTGTGTGCTTTCATTCTCTTTGTTTTGTTGCCAAGACGATTAGTTTCTTGCTTCTTCTAGGGTATAGCTTGCCTCCTTATGTTGGGCTTTACCATTTATTATCCTTTGTAGTGCTGGATTTGTAGAAAGATATTGTGTAAATTTGGTTTTGTCATGGAATATCTTGGTTTCTCCATCAATGTTAATTGAGTGTTTTGCTGGATACAGTAATCTGGGCTGGCATTTGTGTTCTCTTAGGGTCTGTATAACATCAGTCCAGGATCTTCTGGTCTTCATAGTTTCTGGCGAGAAGTCTGGTGTGATTCTGATAGGTCTCCCTTTATATGTTACTTGACCTTTTTCCCTTACTGCTTTTAATATTCTTTCTTTATTTTGTGCGTTTGGTGTTTTGACAATTATGTGACGGGAGGTGTTTCTTTTCTGGTCCAATCTATTTGGAGTTCTGTAGGCTTCTTGTATGTCTATGGGTATCTCTTTTTTTAGGTTAGGGAAGTTTTCTTCTATGATTTTGTTGAAGATATTTACTGGTCCTTTGAGCTGGGAGTCTTCACTCTCTTCTATACCTATTATCCTTAGGTTTGATCTTCTCATTGAGTCCTGGATTTCCTGTATGTTTTGGACCAGTAGCTTTTTCCGCTTTACATTATCTTTGACAGTTGAGTCAATGATTTCTATGGAATCTTCTGCTCCTGAGATTCTCTCTTCCATCTCTTGTATTCTGTTGGTGAAGCTTGTATCTACAGCTCCTTGTCTCTTCTTTTGGTTTTCTATATCCAGGGTTGTTTCCATGTGTTCTTTCTTGATTGCTTCTATTTCCATTTTTAATTCCTTCAACTGTTTGATTGTGTTTTCCTGGAATTCTTTCAGGGATTTTTGCGATTCCTCTCTGTAGGCTTTTACTTGTTTATTAATGTTTTCCTGTGCTTCCCTAAGTGTGTTCAGGTCTTTCCTGAAGTCCTCCAGCATCATGATCAAATATGATTTTGAAACTAGATCTTGCTTTTCTGGTGTGTTTGGATATTCCATGTTTGTTTTGGTGGGAGAATTGGGCTCCGATGATGGCATGTAGTCTTGGTTTCTGTTGCTTGGGTTCCTGCGCTTGCCTCTCGCCATCAGATTATCTCTAGTGTTACTTTGTTCTGCTATTTCTGACAGTGGCTAGACTGTCCTATAAGCCTGTGTGTCAGGAGTGCTGTAGACCTGTTTTCCTCTCTTTCAGTCAGTTATGGGGACAGAGTGTTCTGCTTTCGGGCGTGTAGTTTTTCCTCTCTACAGGTCTTCAGCTGTTCCTGTGGGCCTGTGTCTTGAGTTCACCAGGCAGCTTTCTTGCAGCAGAAAATTTGGTCTTACCTGTGGTCCCGAGGCTCAGGTTTGCTCGTGGGGTGCTGTCCAGGGGCTCTCTGCAGCGGCAGCAACCAGGAAGACCTGTGCCGCCCCTTCCGGGAGCTTCAGTGCACCAGGGTTCCAGATGGTCTTTGGCTTTTTCCTCTGGCGTCCGAGATGTGTGTGCAGGGAGCAGTCTCTTCTGGTTTCCCAGGCCTGTCTGCCTCTCTGAAGGTTTAGCTCTCCCTCCCACGGGATTTGGGTGCAGAGAACTGTTTATCCGGTCTGTTTCCTTCAGGTTCTGGCGGTGTCTCAGGCACAGGGGTCCTGCCGCTCCTGGGCCCTCCCCCACGGGAGCCCAGAGGCCTTATACAGTTTCCTCTTGGGCCAGGGATGTGGGCAGGGGTGAGCAGTGTTGGTGGTCTCTTCCGCTCTGCAGCCTCAGGAGTGCCCACCTGACCAGGCGGTTGGGTCTCTCTCTCACCGGGTCTGGGAGCAGAGAGCTGCTGCGGGCCGGGATCCGCGGGTGTGGGACTTCCGGTAAACACAGAACGTGCCCGGTTCTAGAGAAATTCTGCTTCCGTGTGTCCCAAGCTCACCAAGCAGCTTTCTTGCAGCAGAAAATTTGGTCTTACCTGTGGTCCCGAGGCTCAAGTTCGCTCGTGGGGTGCTGCCCAGGGGCTCTCTGCAGCGGCAGCAACCAGGAAGACCTGTGTCACCCCTTCCGGGATCTTCAGTGCACCAGGGTTCCAGATGGTCTTTGGCTTTTTCCTCTGGCGTCCGAGATGTGTGTGCAGGGAGCAGTCTCTTCTGTTTTCCCAGGCCTGTCTGCCTCTCTGAAGGTTTAGCTCTCCCTCCCACGGGATTTGGGTGCAGAGAGACGCAAATTTTCATTTGTACATAGACCATTATTATTAGAGATTGAAATCTTTAGATATTATGTCGAAATTTATTTGTAATTACAGAGAAAATATGAGATGTTTATATATATATACATATATATATATATATATATTGAGGATAACATGTTTTATTTCCAGAAACTACATATGGGTACAGAGCATTTGTGGTTCCTGTTTTCCAGCCCATCTTAGCATAATACTCACAATGCTGTCTTTTATGTTCACTGTCACTTGGAGACATAGAAAAGTTTAACAAGACAAGTCAATGTGGCAAGTTACTCATGTTAGTTATCTAAAATGGGGGCCTTTCTTTTTGTGTGTTCTAGTTACTGTTCCTTCGAGCAGTGGGCGAGATGGTACCTGTGAAATTTCTCATGCTTAGGAAAGGTATTACTACATGCACATGGCTAACATTATATTATAAGCTAACATTGGTTGTTAGCTTGACACTTTCTAGAGTCATCTGGGAGGAGAAATCCCCTAGATCAGGCTGGTCTATGAGCACCATACCTATGAGCAAGTATATTGATTGTTAACGTATGTAGGATGGCATAGTTCACAATAGGCTGCACTATTCCTCCAGCAAATGGTGCACGATGCCTGGGGTCTTACCATGAGCCACTCAATTAGTTGATTCATCTTACTCCAGGAGATCCCAAAGGAGCCAGCCTCAGAGCTATGTGAGTATGTTCCCATTATTCAGAAAATTTCAAATGTTCTGTGGTCCTCTGCCAGGATTTAGGAAAAAAGAGCAAATACTTTAACAAAGATTCTCCTGGCCTTCCTCTCTAAAATGTTTAACAACTCTATCAGAAAATGGGGCAGAAACCATATGCCTGTATCATATATATGCATATGTATATATGAATGTGTATATGGCTATATATGCTTATACATGTATATGTGTATGTGTTTATGTATATATGTATGTACATAATATATACACATACAATATACATATATGCTTGTTTAATATATATGCATATAATATATATATGTGTGTATATATATATATATACATATATATATATACGCACATGTGTATATTAGCCTCATAAGAATAATGGAAAAGCTGTAACTTCGGCATTACGGACGTGATTTTCCTAAAAATATACAGGTTGACCAAAATTAGTGGCAGCAATTCCCAATACACTTTGAGTGTAAACTAACTGATGGTCTCTGATTCGTCATGCTAAAGCCTATACAAAACCCTTACTTAATTTTCCACGGCTATAAAACCACTGAACTTCTCAACCTGACTCCCCATGCTCCGGGTAATATAATCTCATCTGGACCTTATGATACATATCTTGCCATTTCCTGCCTGTAATATTTATATGTTGATTCTAATAAATTATAGGAGTTACTTAATAAATATACAGGTGCTCTATTTGGCTTTCCATTACTCTAACAAAATGCCATGGAACTTCTCTCTGATGTCTTTCCTCAGTGACAGAATTATCTGGGAAATGCAAGTTTCAATCTCATGACACATCAGCTCACATTTGCTAGGGTTGTTACTGTGAAAAACAATCAAAGGAGGGGCTGGGCTGTTGACTCAGTAGGGAAAATGCTTGCTGAGTTAAGTGTACCTGATTGGTGTGGTGCTTGTTCAAAGTCCTGCATCCAGAAAGCAGATACAGGATTAGGGTTAGGGGCCCAGGAGAGACTCTGTATCAATATATAAGGTGAAGAGTAATCATGGTCCATGCTATGTATTGCCTGTCGTCCTCAACATGCACATGCACATATAACCATACACTCATAGAAATATGTATATACATGTGCATGCATACCACATCCACAAAAGTATGAAATTAAAAAAAACATGAAGCTGTAAGGTTTGGCATGGATGTAGCAGAACTAGGACTTTTGTTCAGGCCTGGAGAGATGGTTCAGTGGTTAAGAGCACTGACTGCTCTTCCAAAGGTCCTGAGTTCAAATCCCAGCAACCACATGGTGGCTCACAACTATCTGTAATGAGATCTGATGCTCTCTTCTGGTGTGTCTGAAGACAGCTACAATGTACTTATACATAATAAATGTTTTTAAAAAAACTTCTGTTCAGTGTTGTGAGGAAGGTAAAATTGGGCAGGCACTGTAGAAGGCAATGGTAATGTCTTAGAAAACTAAGAGTAAATGCTGATCTCAGATGTCCCCACAGGTCTATGTCTGAGTATTTAGACAAGAGAATGGCACTCAGTTTCAGAGAAAGATCAGTTTTGTTCTAGCTCTATCCCAAATATCCAAGTTCTACAAATAACATAAGCATCCCTCATCAGATAAATGGGTCTTAAAATGTTCTGTATACATACAATGGGATATTACTTAGCCTTACAAAGGAACTTTTGCTTGCTATGTGTGACAAGATGGATGAATCATGTTTATATAATAGTATATTATCAATTATAACCATAACAGATGAGGACACTATGCTAACCGAATCAGATAGACATTTGGAATAGCAATTATAGAAAGTTATACAAATACTAAAATATAGAGTTAATGAATTGGAATAGTGGTCCCGAGAGGCTGAGGCAAGTGGGTGAAAGTGGGGAGAAAACGATCTAGCTGATGATGAGTCCAAGAACCTGCTGCTAGTGTTAGGCCTACATTAACAATAGTGCACTGTTGCTTAAATGTGTTAACTGAACATATTCTAAGATGTCCTTAGAACAAAATAAAAATATAATGTAGTCAAGGAAGTAAAAGTTCTCTGCTATGATAACAATAAAATATTGATGAGAGAAGAGCTGTAAATGAATGAATTGGAAGGATACAGACTTGTCTTAAAGGAAGACATTCCACTGGCCTTCTAATCCTTAAAAGCACACATAATTATCATACAAACACTAATCAAACCAACAACAGTATATCTTTCTCAATCTGATAGAATGGCTTTGATAAAAGAAAAGGCAAATGTTAGTAGTGATAATAAGTGATGAGGACATGGATTGAACTGAGCACTGCACATTGTGGGTAAGTGTGCAAAGTTTACAGTAATTGAGAAAATTTTCATCAAATGTTCATCAAAAACTTAAAACTAACATGAATGTGTGATACAGCAATTCAACTGCTATGTGCATATTCAAAATAAAAGGGTTTGTAGGAGCAAGGTCTGTGCTTCTGTGTGTGTTTATTTTGCTGCCACTCAAAGTAGGAAAGACATGGAAGCAATCAATGTGTTCATAGCTGCTAGCAGGATAAGAAATGAAAGGTGCATATACACAAGAAAATATTGCTCATAGAGATGCATATACACAAGGAAATACTGCTCATTCTTAAATCAAGAAAGCCTGCTGGTTATTATGCTACATGAAATGAAGCAGGCACAGAAAAGAAAGCATCACATGATCCCATTCATATGTACAAGCTAAAGATGTTTATATCATAGTATTGGTGCTCACCAGAGGCTGGGGGGGGGGGTCTGGGAGCCAGAGAAAGGTTAAGTAAAGTTTGATTGATACGTAGCGATTTATAACAATACTGGAGAAAACATGTTGGCATGTATAAACAACAGTATAAACATGTGTGCTATATTGAGTATTTTTTAAGCTAAAAGAATCTTGAGTGTTTTTTTTTTACCAGAAAATGATTATTCTTTGAGGAGAAATATATGCTTATCTGGGTTGAGTATTCCACGATGTATCCATGTCTGGAAACACTCCATGGCATTCCACACATGTATAATTCCTGCATGTCAATATAAAACTCTGCTTGTTACACTCTCGACCATGTTTTTAGAGCCTTCAGAAATTCAAAGCTTGTGATATTAATCACAAAATATTTTCACACCTATACACAGGCACACATGAGTCCCTTCTTTATGTGGAACCATAGCTGTCCTCATTTGTAACCAAACAATCTCTGACCCACAGCTCTGGCCATGCTGAACCTGTGAAGTGACTTCTTATTCAGCAGCTTCTTTGGTCACCTTTCAAACATTCATCCTTCTGTGGTTTGCCTTCAGAAGGGCTGCCTGAGGCCCTGGTTCAGTTACCACAAGTTTTTCCATGAGCAAGAAGGAAATAAGCCAATCAAACTAGATGGTCACTGCAGCAGAATCTCATTCAGAATTCAAAGCGGAGTCCATTAGTCACTCCCTTCAGCCTGACTCGAGTTTTTCAAATTTCCATTATAATGTGAAACACATTTGGGAAGGTTACTGATACTCTGCTCATGTTTTGAATTCTATAGAAGGGTTTGTTTGAAATCTTGAAACTGCTGTGAAGCAATACTTCTAAAGTACACATCTGAGAGGCAGGCCAGGGTCAAAGGAATGGATTTCATGGATTTTCTCTGCAGCATTTGCAGAGCGATTCCTCTCCAGTATCTGTAAGCTTGGAAGATGCTGAAGCCAGAATGTAATCAGTACATGACATCAAATGGTGGTCAAGGGTCTATCACATCCAGATGAGAAAATATGACATAGTACTATTTTGTAGTTCTGGATTTTTATCTGTGTGTACATGTACATGCACAGTGTATGTGTTCATGAGTGGACAGATGAGTGCTGGAACACCTGCCCATGCATGTGCCTCTGGAGGCCAGAAGTCAATACCAGGTGTGGCCCTTAACCACCCTCCTCATTTGTTAAGACAAGGTCTCCCACTGAGCCAGGAGTGTGATTTCTCCACTAGCCTGGCACACTAGCAAGCTTCAGGAGTCAGACAGACCAACCCCCTATGCTAGGGCTATAGAGAATAGAGTCAGGTTAGGTTTTTACATAGATACTAGCGGTCCAAACTCAGTTTTCACGCCTGCCAAACCAAACCTTCAAAGGCATGCCCTGCTACTGATCCACATCTATCAGCTAGTCTTACGTCTAAAGGTGCATTACGAAGGAAATTACCATTTGACATTACTGCAAATAGATCACCAGTGGATCAAGCACTCAAGATGTAAGTCAGGGAGTAAAATGTGATAGTCAAACTGTAACACCCTGCCAAACATCAAGTTTTGTAAACTCTAGAGCTTATAGTGTATGAGAGATACTATTACAGATATGATACAGATATGAAAGTAGTTTGCGTGTAAAAAGACAAAGGGCAAAGATGAGTGGATAACTGCTATTTAGCTGCATTCAGATAACTCTAATATATATATATATAACATATACATCATACACATCTACATATATATGGCTGAATAGTCAGAGAAAGGACAAAACTAAAATATCCTGATTAAAAATAAAAATGTAATAATTCATACTAAAAGCAAGAAATATAAACACGTTACAGAAGACTATAACAGGATCTGATTTGTTTTATTCTATGAGAATAGTTTAAAACCTTCTTTTGAACTATAACATTTCAAATCATCAAGGAGCTCTAAAAATTGTACTAGAGCCTGAGGGTCAAGACTGGGACAATTAAGTATTTGTGTGCAATGATACCTGTGCAGAATGTGTATGTTTATGTGCATGTGTGCATGAGTATGGATGCATATGTATGAGTATGTATTAGTATGCATATGTATATGTAGCCATATGATATGAATACACACCTATGAGTGGATGTATGCTTATATGTGTGTATGAGTGTGCTTGTGAAAATGTGTGTGCATGAGTGTGTATGCATACCTGTGTGTTTGTGTATAAAACATGGGGAGGCAGGGAATGGATGTGAGAATCACTAATGAAAACCTACCAGAAGGTTGTCAAGTTCGCTCCTTATCTCAGGGACAAGTACTTAAGACCCAGATTTCTTCCAAGTTAAATCTTTCTCTACAACCCCAAAGATTGGTGAATGAAACTTAAGAACTTGCCTCTAAATAGCTTAAGTATGTAAATACATTTGTGCTCAGCCTGTTTACCCTTCCCTAATCCTGTCTACCAGAAACCACTGATCTTTCTTCTCTGTGTAGTATTATATTTTACATAATGTCATATTGTTCCAAGTACACAGCATGCAGTCATTTAGTATGGCCTCACATGCTTAACAATATGCGCTCAGTTTGTTCCCTGTAATCTTTGCTAAATAGTGTTCCACTGGACTAATTTACTATCGTTTTCTTATTGGAATTTCATTTATCTCTAAATTTTGGTGTTTTCTCCAAACATTTTTGATCCATATGTTTTTAAAGTGTATTAAGTGTATTATTTAATCTTGGAACATTCAAGGATTTTGCAGTTACTATTGTCCTGATTTTTACTTTATTTCCCTTTTCTGTCCATAGTGTATTGTACATGACTTCTGTATCCTTTTGCAATGCATTGAGGTAAATTTGTGGCCCATAAAATAGTATACCTTGATGAATAAAAATAGGCTCTCTGCTGTTGCTGGACAGCCTGTGCTACACTTGTTTATACAAATATATGGAATATGGCGACAAGTGTCATGATATGCCAATCACCAGCTTATCTGCATTCTGTTACAATGTATTGTAATTGGGAGCCGGATATAAACATATCATTGAAAGGAGTCTATTGGAAGAAGCAATATGGACCTATCAGCCTGAAGGAAGGATTGAGAAGCCGAGCAACTCTGACTCAGTGTGAAGAGTAATTTGTTGCACGTATCACAGAATCCTAATGGGGATCTGCTTACAGTCTATAGTCCAGTATTATGGAAGCCCTCTGGGATTGTGCTGACAGTCTGTTTGTAGTCAAGTAATATGGGAGCCCAGTGGGGACAGACTTAATTCTGGTTATAGTCAAATGTAATCTAATAAGTAACCAGGAAAGAATGAAGAGAGGTAGATGAGGGAAAATTTTTCAATGCTTTTGTCTTGGAAACTCTAAAGAGACATGAGCAAGATACAGTTCAAAGCACACATGAGGTCCCTGAGATGGATGTGTAGAGGGCAGTATCCACGAGGGACTAGGGAGCCAACTCATTCTAAAGTCACGGGAAGGCATTTCTAAGGTTCAACAGTATAAGAGGTGTTCTGAATATAGAAGTCAATTCTAGGCTGCTTTAAAAAATATTCATGGCCTGGATATAAGAATAGACCATAGAGGGGTTGGGGATTTAGCTCAGTGGTTAGCACGCTTGCCTAGGAAGCGCAAGGCCCTGGGTTCGGTCCCCAGCTCCAAAAAAAAAAAAGAACCAAAAAAAAAAAAGAATAGACCATAGAGAATAGAATTGTTAAGCAGTTTCTTATAATCCAAAGAAAGCATGGTGGTGAACTGAGAAAAGATACTAGCAGCAATAAAAATGAGCTCCCCTGTTCTCTCTGGCTCGAAAACATTTCTCACGGTCCTTACAGCCATGTGCAGTTTTCAATGATGGCTATTGCCGTATGCCGCCGCTTCACACTCTTTTAGTGTGACCCCATGCTCTCCTCAACAAGAAATGATCTCTTCTCCCCTTTGGTGGTACCTCTTTGTGTTCACCTTGGTGATGTATTTAATAAAAAATGTAACATGGCAGTTTCTTGCAATTCAAAGGTTAGGTCATAGCAAACCCATGCCTCCTGCCTGAGTTTCTCAGAATGTTTGCTATTGTCATATTTTCTTTAAAAACCCAGGCATTGTTTTGAGAATTATAGGCATGAGGAGAAGCAGGATCAAAAGCTGACTTCCAACTGCCCTGCCTGAGATACTGTGCCCCTCAGACTCCAGTTAGCTACCCAGCATTGAAAGACATTAGTCAAATTTTACTTTAGCCCCCTAGACCTTTTTGATTTGAGACATGTTTCCATAGAAAGGAACAGCCAACACTGCTCATAATACAATGTGACATCTTCTACCAAATGTGCTTTCTATATCTCCTTGTACAAGCTCGTTTCTGGTATTTAGTCAAGTACACGTGGTCCACTTCATTTACTCAAATCCATCTTCTTAAGTTTCAGTAACAAAGTTGTGTATCTCACAAGGAGGAAACCTTCTCTTTGAACTAAAGGCTTCAAATTCACTTCTGAAACGCAGCGTTGAAAGGAAACATTGTATTGGATGTTCCTGTGGTAGATCTTTAGATCTCAGACTAGATGTTGCATTGTGTTAACTTGGTCAGTATGAAATGCTAGTTATCACACAAAAAGCCAGCCCCATCAAAGACACAAAGATAAGCTCAGGAAACCTCCCCAGGAATGAATCAAATTATTACCAAAAAAAATCTTTGACAGTTAGTATTCTGCAAGTTTAGGCCAATGACTTTATTAACCGTTTTTTCCATTCAGCATTCCCATATGAGAGAGAGAATGCTGAATTATATCCAATTTAGATTACACATCCTTCATCTAATTACAGCTTGATGTCTATCATTGCCAAAACTCAAGGCCAGCATTGGGTAGTCGTTGTTTTTGTTGTGTTTAAATTAAAAACACATAAATCTGATGGAAAGATACAGTTATGAAATATAATTTAAATTTCCATAACTGATTTTGAACTGAAGGAAGCTAGGTAAATGATTTCTTCAACAGTCTGGGTAACACACACACACACACACACACACACACACACACACACACACACACAGATGTTGTTCCTATAGTTACAGTCATCTGATCTACAGCAAGCAAACTCACTAACAGTAATACAATTTGACAAAGCAAAGCACTGAACTAAACTTTAATGTAACAGGAACTTATTAGACAAAGCTACAAGCTTGACTTGCCAAGCTACCAGGACACAGAGGGAACAGGAGCAAGTATTTAAGAGGTCAGGAAGAAAAAAGGATATTTCTGAGTTTCTCCAGAAAATGGGTACTTCATTGGCAAAGGCACAGAGTGATGAGAATGGAAATGGTGTTAGAACAATTTATGCCTCTATGGACTGGAATTGTGTGGTTTCCTGGGGTTAGTTGGTCAGATACTCATGCAGAGTTGGACCGATGCAAGCAATAAGGTGCCATTGGCCATGTTTACAAAGTTCTAATCTAGACTTAACTATTATTCCCATTGCACAAAGTAGTATGTTAGTGATCTGGGACAAAGGCATAATTCTGTTCCATTGCAGAGACAGAAGCCAGAGTTAGAATGTAAGAGAACCACTCTTCCAGTTCCCACAATTCCATAGGTGATATCCCATGCCTTAGTTCTCTTACAGGTCTGTATGTATTTTCTTGCTAGACAATCATTTTGCTCTTTTCTGAGTAGAGAAAATGAGGATATTAGGAACAGGATTTTCAAATGTTTGCCCCAGCCCTGTACATTCTGCCTTTTTTCCATCTGCATGAACAATGTCCATGCTCCCACCAACCAAAGGACCAGCTTATTCCTCTACTGGACAGGACTGCCCTCCTTATCTACATGCCTTCTTCTTCACTAAGTATAACCACACTTACCCCTTTAGAGAGTCTTTTTTTTTGAGGGCTGGGCTTAAGTTTTTATTTAAATTGTTGCTGTGAGTTACATTTTAAAAAGTCTATTAAATGAATTTCAGCTTTGAATTAGGGCAGAATTTCCAGCAATTTCTGTAACGATCTTTAACACACTTCTGCTGCTTTGATCTACATGCTTATATAAAGCAATGTTCTAGGCACTGAAGACTGGAGAATCAAAATATAGAACAGCTCTGAAAAGTGTTAATGTTGAGTGTTCTGCAGTTTTAAATATTCAGTCAATATTATTCTTTTTCTTCTTCTTCTTTTTTTTTTTTTTTTTGGTTTCCAGGCCAACACCACCCTAGTCCCTCCCCCTTCCCTTCTATATGGGTGTTCCCCTCCCCATCCTCCTCCCACTACCACCCTCCCCCCAAGAATCCATTCACTGGGGTTCCAGCCTTGGTAGGACCAAAGGCTTCCCCTTCCACTGGTGCCCTTACTAGGCTATTCATTGCTACGTATGCAGTTGGAGCTCAGGGTCAGTCCATGTATAGTCTTTGGGTAGTGGCTTAGTCCCTGGAAGCTCTGGTTGGTTGGCATTGTTGTTCATATGGGGTCTCAAGCCCTTTCAGCTCTTTGAGTCCTTTCTCTGATTCCTTCAATGGAGGTCCCGTTCTCTAGCAAGTTATTTTTCTCATTAAAGTAAGCATTTATGTATTTTTCTCCTCTGACTTTTGATAATTTTATACATGCAGAGAGAGAAATATGGTCATAATAATGCCTTTGTTACTGCCTTCTAACTTCCCCCACATTTCCCCTCCCAGCATGTGTCAGTCATTATATGTATACATATATGGATGCTGTGTATAAACTAAGTCCAGTCAATGCCGGTCACGTGACAATGGTAGTGGAACTATCCACTCCATCATGAAAAACTTACCACCCTCAAAAGAGAAGTATCTTTCCTTCCCTGCAACTGTCAACTGCTTCTCCGTGAAGCATGGTGCTTGGAAATGATTCTACTCTTATCTATGCTAGGATTTAGGCATTTTCTACAGGCCCTGTATGGGTGACTACTGTCATTTCACGATTTTGATAGTCATGTCCAAAGGACGGCTTTTCACAGGAATCCTCCCCTCCTCTAGCTCTTACATTCTTTCTGCCCTCTCCCTCACAGTGTGCCCTAGATATTAGTGGTGGGAGATTTATTACAGACACTCCATTTAGATCTGGCCATTAAATTTCTTATGTTTAGTACTTTGACCTGTTGTGTATCTCCCCATTGTCTGCTGTCCAATGCTGTTTGAGAACAGTCCAGGTCCATGGATATAAACATAAACATTTAGAAGGCAAGTAGAGAAAATTACTCAAATTACACTATTAGTGGAAACTCTAGGAACCATGACATTTCAAGCCATGATCTTTTGTCCAGAAAAACAGTTATAGGCATGGATTTTCATATTTCAGCAGAGAATAGTTGGCTACCTGAGACAGTCATGCCATGACTGCCCAGGTAGGCAGAACAGGCCTGGCTGGTTGATTTTGTAGCATGCAAAGTCCAGTGTTGAGTAAGGCCATTGATAATTTTTCCCTCCCAAAGACCTACACAGCACCTTTAAGTGCCATCATGCTATTTTACAGGAAGAACGAAGTTTCCAAGTTCATTTGCTATTTATTTTTCTACATCCTACAGTCAAAATATATGGTGTCTTCAGCAGTAGAATCTCATCACATAGTTTGGTGGACAATCAAAGGTAGTAGCACATGCTGGTTTAGAGACATCTGTGGCCTCTTTCAGCAATGATCTGCATGGGAGTACAGTAGGAGGAACTTAGTCAAGCAGGCCCCGTCACAATGCTGATGCATGTACCACTGTCACTGCCTCCCCAAGCCAACCTAGAGTCTGTCAGCCTGGTTAGAGACTGCTGCAGTTGGGTCAGATGATGGAGAAGCCAATCAAAAAACAACAGTGGCACATTTGGCTACTTGAGAGCCAAGGAGCTGCAGGGAGGGTGAGTAGGAAGGTTTGTTCAGTTCCTGCGATAAATGAGTCTGCTTTTGCCATTGACCTGATGCCTGGAGGAATCTTTGTCATTGGCTCTGCACCTTCTTACCCCTGCTCCTAAGGGTCTTGGTCAGGATCACAGGCAACAGATGATCGCATACTTTATGCTGCAATTTCCATTTAATAAACCACATCTTTGGGGTTGGGGATTTAGCTCAGTGGTAGAGCGCTTGCCTAGCAATCGCAAGGCCCTGGGTTCGGTCCCCAGCTCCGGGAAAAAAAAAAAAAAACATAAACCACATCTTTTGGGAACAACATCACCCACTTATGTCGGGTAGTTCTATTCAAACACTTCCTATTTAAAGTTGTATTCTTAAATTAGGTTATTAACTGGAGGTTTTTATGCTGACCCACATATTTACCTAGCCTCTCTGACATCCCATGGGTCCTCATCTTTACTTAAATTTTTAACTCCATTTATTTTCTCTGTTCTTTAATTTAATCTGTTCTATCCTTCCAATTGCTTCTTTTTCAGTTGGGTTGTGGGACAGTAGGCTTCCATATGGCTCTTTATACTCACTGTCTTTTGTTTAGTCTTCCCTTTCCCTCCTGATTTCCCATATATTCGCATGCCCCTCTTAATTAAGCCTTTTTTTCACCCAGTATCATTTCTTTACTATCATTTCACCCATAACCTACTCTAGCCCATCCCTTCTTGAATTAAGCTGCAAAAGGACTCTTTCTAGTTTCCCAGCTTTTACTTTTGCTCCACATTAAACAATGAAAGCAAGATATTTTACATTAGGATATAAATATGAGTGAGAACATACTGTATTTGTCAATATACAAATATACCTTTGTTCTCTCTCTCTCTCTCTCTCTCTCTCTCTCTCTCTCTCTCTCTCTGTGTGTGTGTGTGTGTCCAAATTCTTCTTTTGTAATTTATGTTTTAAAATAAGCTCGTAATGTAGATGCTATGCATTTTTTTAATTTTTAACATTTTGGAGGGCAGTTACTTGTCCCTCCCCCAATGCCTTCTTAAATGTTTCCTCCTCCCGTATCAACCTTTCTTCATGTCACCTGTTTCCTATAAGTAATTTTAACAATATCTTAATAAAACCACTATTCGTGTCACACTGGTGTCCTAGTTAGGGGGCATAGACATTTCCCCAAATATTGTGAAGGAAAGTCATTCAACAGACTCCACAGCTAGCAATTTAGTGTTATCAACCAGCAATTGGTACATCACTCCATTAAAATGAAGGTTTCAATGTTATTTTTTTTTCTTTCTTTTTTTTTTTTTTTTTTTTTTTGGAGCTGGAGACCGAACCCAGGGCCTTGCGCTTGCTAGGCAAGTGCTCTACCACTGAGCTAAATCCCCAACCCCAGGTTTCAATGTTCTAATAAGCATAGTCATCTTTCATCTTGATTCCCTAAAAGACTATTCTCAAAATAACATCCGGAGTTTTACAATTAAAATATAATTACGAATTTATCTCTTCTTTCTCTTTCCAAATGTTAAATAAAAGCCAAAGCCCTTGTGGTGGTGTTCCACTGTGATATCTCCCATTCCAGAGTTTCTCAGACCTGCTGTTTCATGAAGGCTTTCATTATCTATGTGTTCTATGGTCCTGGCTACTTTTGTCCCCTTGGAGATTTATAGGTACCCAAGGTATTACAGTAGGAGTCTCTACTACTTTGAAGGTTGTTTCTCAAGGTATCTATTAGATCAAGATGTCATCTTCTCTAGAAGTTTGACCAAAATCTTCTTTCTGTAAAAGAACTGCAGGATTTCATTGTGTCCCATAGGTTTGGGTATAATGTATCAATATTTTTATTAAATTCCAGGAAGTCTTTTATTTCTCTCTTTATTTCTTCCTTGACCAAATTATCATTGACTAGAGAGTTGTTCAGTTTCCCCATGTATGTGGGTTTTCTATTGCTTTTGTTGTTATTAAAGACCAGCTTTAGGAAATGGTGGTCTGATAGGGTGCATAAGATTATTTCAGTCTTCTTATATCCGTTTAGGGTTGTTTTGTGACCAATTATATGGTCAATTTTGGAGAAGGTCCCATGAAATGCTGAGAAGAAGGTATATTCTTTTGTTTTATGGTGAAATGTTCTGTAGATATCTGTTAAATTCATTTGGTTCATGACCTCTATTAGTTTCACTGTGTCTCTGTTGAGTTTCTGTTTCTTTGACCTGTCCACTAATGAGAGTGGGGTGTTGAAGTCTCCCACTATTATTGTGTGGGGTTCAATGTATGTTTTGTGCTTTACTAAAGTTTCTTAATGAATGTGGGTGGCCTTGCATTTGGAGCATAAATGTTCAGAATTGAGACTTTCTCATGGTGGATTTTCCCTTTGATGAATATGAAATGTCTTTCCCCATTACTCTTGATAACTTTTGCTTGAAAGTCTATTTTATTGGATATTAGGATGGCAATACCAGCTTTTTTTTGTGTGTGGGGGGGGTCATTTGCTTGGTAGACCTTTTTTCATCCTTTTACTCTAAGATAGTGTCTGTCTTTGCTAATGAGGTATGGTTCTGAAAGCAATATTCCTTCTAAAAGGAATATTGATAGCACTAAGTGCACTGGTAAAGAAACTAGAGAGAACTTATACTAGCAACTTAACCGCACAGAACAAAAAGAAGCAAACTCACCCAAGAGGAGTAGAAGGCAGGAAATAGTCAAACTCAGGGCTGAAATCAACCAAATAGAAACAAAGAGAACAGTACAAAGAATCAGCAAAACCAAAAGCTGGATCTTTGAGAGAATCAACCAGATAGATTATCCCCTTAGTCAAACTAAATAAAGGGCCCAGAGGCAGTATCCAAATTAACAAACTCAGAAATGAAAAGGGAGACATAATAACAGAAACGGAGGAAACTAAAAAAAATCATCAGATCCTGCTACAAAAACCTATACTCAACAAAACTGGAAAATCTAGATGAAATGGGTGTTTTTCTAGACAGGTAGCACATACCAAAGTTAAATCAAGAGCAGCTAAACTTTCTAAACAGACCCATATCCCATAAGGAAGTAGAAGTAATTAAAAACCTCCAAAAAAAAAAAAAGCCCAGGGTGAGAGAGATCTAGTTCAGAATTCTACCAGACCTTCAAAGACATGATATCAATATTCCTCAAACTATTCCACAAAATAGAAACAGAAGGAACGTTCATTCCTTATTCATTCTATGAAACCACAATTACTCTGATACCTAAACCACACGAAGACCCTACCAAAAAGAGAACTTCAGACCAAACTTGCTTATAAATATTGATGCAAAAAAAATACTCAATACAATTCTTACAAACTCAATCTAAGAACATATAAAAATCATCATTCACCAAGATCAGGTGGGCTTCATCTCAGCAATGTAAGGTTGGTTCAATATACAAAAATCCATTACCGCTATCCACCATATAAACAAACTCAAAGAAAAAAATCACATGATCATTTCCTTAGATGCAGAAAAAGCATTTGACAAAATACAACACTAGTTCATGTTAAAAGTATTGAAGAGATCAGGAATTCAAGACCCATACCTAAACGTAATAAAAAGCAATTTACTGCAAACCAATAGCCAATATCAAATTAGATGGAGAGATACTTGAGGCAATTGCACTAAATCTGGAACATGTCAAGGATGCCCACTTTCCGTATACCTGTTCAATATACTACTCAAAGTGTTAGCTAGAACAATAAGAAAACAAAAAGAGCATCAAGGGGATACAAATTGGCAAAGAAGAATCAAAAGTATCACTATCTGCAGATGATATGATAGTATACATAAGAGACCCTCAAAAACGTACCACAGAACTTCTCCCAGTGATAATCAACTTCAGCAAAGTAGCCAGATATAAACTTAATCCAAAACAATCAGTATCCTTTCTTTATACAAATGATAAACAGACTGCAAAAAACATTAGGAAAACAATTCCCTCTACAATAATAAATAATATAAAACATCTTGGGGTAACTCTCACCAAACAAATGAAAGACATTTTTAATAAGAACTTCAAGTCTATCAAGAAAGAAATCTAAGAAGATCTCAGAAAATGGAGAGATTTCCCATGCTCACAGGTTGGCAGAATTAGCATAGTAAAAATGGCCATCCTACCAAAGGCAATCTGCAGATTCAATGCAATCACCAACAAAATCCCAGCACAATTTTTCAAAGACATGGAAAGAACAATTCTCATGTTTATCAGGAAAG